>NC_092041.1:31625301-31925301 GCF_003086295.3 Arachis hypogaea
TCGACCTCCACTATGAAGCCCGAACTGCCATAAAATCTCAGTATCTAGCCGACTTCATCGCAGAATACACTGAGACCCCTGGAACCCCACTCTCATGGAACTGTATGTCGACGGGTCCTCAAACAAACAGGAAGCGGAGCCGGGGTTATACTCGAAAGCGACCAAGGAACGCGGATAGAACTATCCCTAAAATTCGAGTTCCAGGCTTCGAACAACCAAGCCGAATACGAGGCCCTACTAGCAGGTCTAAAGCTAGCCGAAGAGGTCGGAGCCCAGAGAATCACGATCTTCAGCGACTCCCAGGTCGTCACATCGCAAGTAAATGGAAGCTACCAGGCCAAAGACCCCAACTATGAAAAAATACCTGGACCAAACACAGGCACAATTACGCCACTTTTCAGAATACAGATCCAGCACATACCTCGGGAACAAAACGCCCAGACGCCCTCTCAAACTCGCCAGCACCAAGCCCGGAGGCAACAACAGAAGTCTCCTCCAGGAAACCTTACAATCTCCCTCCGTGCTAAGAGAGGAAGAAACGCTAAATATATCCAACCAACAGCAGGATGGATGACCCCCATACTCAACTACCTGAAGACGGGAACTCTCCCCGCCGAAAGAAAGGAAGCTAAAGACTCACGAAAGACGCCCAGAATTATACACTAATTCACGACGTATTATACAGAAGAGGATTCTCAACCCCCTCCTTAGGTGCGTCCCGACCTCAGAAACAAAGAGCGTCCTCGAAGAAGTCCACGGAGGCATGTGGGAAACCATCTCGGAGCTCGGGCATTATCCAAAAAGTAGTCCGAGCCGGGTTCTACTGGCCGACCTTGCAAAGAGACGCAACGAATTTGTGAAAATATGCCCCCCCTGCCAAAAACACGCCAATTTTCACAAGGCACCACCTGAAGACCTTATCAGCATCACCGCACCATGGCCCTTCGCCAAATGGGGACTTGACCTACTCGGCCCGTTCCCCCAAGGATCGGGGCAAGTCAAATACCTCATAGTAGGGGTCGACTACTTCACAAAATGGATCGAAGCTGAACCCTTAGCCACCATTACGGCTCAAAAAGTCGCAAATTCCTATACAAAAACATTGTCACAAGGTTCGGAGTCCCCTACTCCATCACAACAGACAATGGAACACAGTTCACGGACACAAGTTTTCAGAACTTGGTGGCCGAACTAAAAATTAAACAGCAATTCACCTCGGTCGAGCACCCACAAGCCAATGGACAAGCAGAGGCTGCGAATAAAGTCATCTTGGCCGGGTTAAAACGAAGACTCCAAGGGCCAAAGGGGCATGGGCCGAGGAGCTCCCCCAGGTACTATGGGCATATCGGACAACTCCGCACTCTACAACAGGAGAATCGCCATTCCGACTAGCTTACGGGATGGAGGCAATGATTCCTATTGAAATAGATGAAGGGTCACCTAGAACCATCTTCTACAACGAGAAAGGTAACCCGCAGGCACAAAGAGAAGAACTCGACCTCCTCCCCGAGGTCCGAGAAAAGCTCGGATCCGAGAAGAAGCCTTAAAACAGCAACGGCCCTCAGATACAATCAGAAAGTAATAAAACGAAGCTTCTCCATTCACGACCTGATTCTAATCCGAAACGACATTGGAACACAAAAGTCGGGAGAAGGAAAGCTAGCTGCAAATTGGAAAGGGCCCTACAAGGTAACAGAAGTCTTAGGAACAGGCTACTACAAAGTATCCGACCTAGAAGGCAATGAGTTGCCCAGACCTGGCACGCTGCAATCTAAGACGATACTACAGCTAGAAAAAGATAACCCGAGGTGTACTCTTTTTCCCTACAAGGGTTTTTTAATGAGACACCCGGTCAAAAAGACACCCGACCTAGTCAAGGGTAAACACTCTGTAAATATTCTTTCTTTTTTTTAATACTAATCAAATTTTTCTATTTTCCTCATCGTATTGAAACAAATCCTGAAAAGTACCCCCGCCAAGGCGCATTAATTTATGCTCGCAAAACGCAAAAAATCATTTGCCAAGAGACCACACAAGGTCGGCAAAGATAAAGCGACGAGGTTCAAATTAATGTGAGAAGTTATAAAGCAACTCTGAAAAGGCTCAAAAAGCCAAATAAAAAGAGATTACAAAAATAACTTAAAAGGCCGACCAACGACAAGGTCGGACCCAACAAAGGGAGGTACTCGAACGCCCGAGGTCCGAGAAAAAAGCCCGGATCCAAGAAAGAAGCCTTAAAACGGCGAAAGCAAAGATTTCGAAAACGCTTGCTAAAAAGTTGCTATACAAAAACAACTAAAAAGTACAAGCGAAAAAACGAAATCAAAGGAAAGTTCAAAAAGCGCTAGCTAAAAGGTTGTTATCCAAAAACAACTAAAAAGCATAAAAGCGGAACAAAAAGGCAAAACGCGAGCAAAAAACACCGCATAATAAGCTAAAAAGTTACTACAAGTAGCTAAAAGCAAAAAGGTGTCCAAAGCGTCCACAGAAACCATCCAAAAACAAAAGAGCCCACAGGCCGGGCAAAAACCAAAGATAAAAGGATTACGGAGATTCAAGGTCCTTTCCGGACTCCACATCAACAGAAGGCTGCGGAGGAAACATAGAAATCGGGACAGCATTGACGGCACCGTCATCTCGGTTCAAAACTTCCACACCAGACCCCTCCTCGGCCAAAAGTGAAGTCGGGTTCGCAACCGGAACTTTGGGGTCGGACACCGGAACCTCATCCTCGTTGGGAGCAGGAACAATCTTTCCCTCCACAACAACGTTATCCGTACTAAATAAGCTCAGATCCAGGTCAGGAGCAAGAACCCGGACCTGAGCCTTCAAATTTTCAAACATAGCATCCATACCCTTAGCCACATGACCTTCTAGCTCGAAAAATCATCCTGAGCGGATTGCAACTTCTCCTTTGTCTCCACAAGCTCGGCATATATCCGAGTATAATTCTCCGTCGCCGCCTTCGCCATCTCCTCAGATGCTTTCGCCGCCGCCACAGCCGCGGTAGCTTTAGCTTTCTCTTCTTCCAAAGATGCCTCCAGCTCAGTAATCCTAGCAGCCTTCAGCTCACTAATCTTCTCAAACTCAGACTGAGCCTTCTCAAGTCGGGAGCTGGTCGCACCAATGGGGGATTTCTTGAACTCCCGGGCAATAGCGGCATGAAGACTAGCCATCCGGACACAACTCCGCGCCATATACTGAAAATGATGCTCCATAGATACATCATCAGTAGAAATAAAGGTCTGAGGGAGAATATGCTGTTCAATCCAACCAAGAGCATCAAAATCCTTGTCATTAAAACCCGCAAGCTCTTGAGAGGTCTTCTGTTTCTTGGGAGGAGGACCCGAGGACGAAGGCGGAGAAGAGGTAGCAGGCCCAGAGGTCGGGGGATCTTGATTTATAGCTCGGAACTGGGGAGTCGGAATAGTCTTCGACCGAGTAGTGACACCCACAGTAGTCTTCTTCGGAGAAGATCGGGCAGAAGCCTCCCCAGCCTCGATATTCCGAGCAGCCACAGACTTCTTCGTCCGACGAAAAAGGATTACCACAACAGAAATTCCACCAAAACAAGGAAAACCAAAATACTAAAAAAGATGAATCTCTGAGAGGTCGGGAACTACCTAACTCGGAACGGAGAAGGCTTGGATCTCCCAACATTTTCTTCGTGTCCAAGTGAGGTGCCCGACCCCATAAACTGCTTACCACACCCACAAAAGCCTGCTCCACCTCATCTAGACTCTCAAAGGTATACTTAACAGACACTACATTCTCCTGCCAATAAAGAGGAAAAGAAGGCTCCCCACTCTCGTCTAGAAAGAAAGGTCGGACGTCTCCAGTAGCCCGGACCTTGAAATAAAAGTTCTTAAAATCATGAAAGGACTCATCATACAAGGTACAAAACTTCCTCCCCTGGTTAGCTCTAAAAGAGACCCAAGATACCTTCCCTCCACCCGACCCCGGCTTCGTCAACACAAACAAATAGGAAAAAAGAGAAATAGAGGGAGAGACGCCCAAAAACTGACACAAAAGTTGAAACAGCTTTAAAAACGCCCAAGAATTTGGATGGAGCTGCGTAGGGGCAAGGTTACAAGACCATAACACCTCGGACTCCAGATCGGTAAAGGGAAGTCGGACACTCAGCTTAGAGAAAAAACAATCATAAGCATAAAAGAAGAGCTTCTCGGAACTATCTAAAGGCGGGAAGCACACTCTCTCCTCGGATTCCGGGGCCACTAGTTCGTAATCCCTCTCAGACTCCCTATTCTCACATATGCTACAGTGCCTACGGAACCTAGCTAAATACTCAGAATCTACCACAGAAGGGACTCTTAGAGGAAGAGGGTCTACCCAACCAAGACCACATGGAATCTTAGTCGACATCGCTTGAAGAACCTTTCGAGACATAAAATTTTTACCTACAAAGAAGAATACAGCAGCAAGCAAAAATCACATAAAGAAGACAGCAAAAACCCATTCAGCAAAGCAAGAACGCGGCAACCCGGAACAAAAATACCGGAGAACAAAAAAAAGAGCCCCCCCATATGCAAACAACAAGCAATGGCGGCGCCTCTTTTCGGGGCAACCCAGGCATAAAGAAAAAAGAAAACAAACAAGAGCCACACGAAGAACAGAAGCATATGCGCACAAGAAAAGAGAAACATGGGAACAAACCTGGAAGAAAGAAACGAAGACGACGAACTCCGAAGCAAAGAGAGCGAAACGACGGCGCAGAAGGAACCCCAGAAAGACACACGGAGAGATTCGGGGAAGCAGAGCAAAGAGAAAGAAGAAGCAGTGCTCGGAAAGGATAAAGAAAAACAAAAACGCAGAAAAAGGAGGAAAGGGGCAAATAAATAAAGCCTTCACAGAGCCCGAACGGAAATCGAGGAAAAACGGTAAAATGCAATAAATGCAGGAACGGCCATTTTTGAAATTTTGAAAAACTACTATGCCCGAGCTCGACCTCCCAAAAAGGACGAACTCGGGCAGGGGCACTGTTCATACCCTGACCGGGCTCCTCCAACTCGGTCAATTCATAAAAGGTCCGACCTCGTCCTAAGGCTCACGCCTAAAGGTCGGACCTCGGGCAAATAAAGTAAGAAAGGCCCATCAAAAGGAACACAGCCCAAAAGCTAAAGGCCGAAAAGGCCTAGAAAAGGCGGTTCCACAAAAGATAGAGATAAAACTCCCAAAGATAAGATAAGATAAGAATATCTTATCCAGGGAAGATCACGGCCAACTACTATAAATACACTGGAGCACCCAGGTATGACATTCATTCCACATTCTACACATATCTGCTTGGACCCATGCTAACTTAAGCATCGGAGTGTCATTGCAGGTACAACCACCAACCACTCTACATATCAAGCTCGGGTCCCTGAACCCCCACCTCGGGTCTTTCCGGACGACCGAGCTACACGTTTCAAGTAACCCTCGGAACAATCACCATTCTCACCCATGAACAAAGTGACTGACAACCACTCTTGTTCTACAAGCAACTAAGGCCATAGTGAATATCTCTTGGATTCTTTAATCGGAATCTTCGTGGTATAGGCGAGAACTGATGGCAGCATTCAAGAGAATCCGGAAGGTCTAACCTTGTCTGTGGTATTCTGAGTAGGATTCAATGACTGAATGACTCTGACGTGCTTCAAACTCCTGAAGGCGGGGCGTTAGTGACAGACGCAAAAGAATCACTGGATTCTATTCCGGCCTGATTGAGAACCGACAGATGAATTCCGCTATGCTGTGACAGAGCATATGCAATCGCTTTCACTGAGAGGATGGGAGGTAGCCACTGACAACGGTGAAACCCTTGCTTAAGCTTGCCATGGAAAGGAGTAAGAAGGATTGGATGAAGGCAGTAGGAAAGCAGAGAGACGGAAGGGAAGGCATCTTCATACGCTTATCTGAAGTTCCTACCAATGAATTACATAAGTATCTCTATCTTTATCTTTTATGTTATTTTCGTTCATCACCATATACATTTGAGTTTGCCTGACTAAGATTTACAAGATGACCATAGCTTGCTTCAATACTAACAATCTCCGTGGGATCGACCCTTACTCACGTAAGGTTTATTACTTGGACGACCCAGTGCACTTGCTGGTTAGTTGTGCGAAGTTGTGTAATGCCATGGTATTGAGCTACCACGTTTTTGGAGCCATTACCGGGGATTATGAGAGTTGTGAAAAAGTATTGTTCACAATTTCGCGCACCATGGGCTTAGCTTGCTTTGGATTTGAGGAGAAATGGGTTTGGTTGGCCTTGATTCAATTTGGTGAGGAATTGAATTAAATTGAATTTTGGTTGATTTTTGGCCCATGACACTCCCAGGAGGCTGCCCTGCCCTTGTGGAGGGCAGGGCAGAAAATGTTCGTGCGCCCTTGGTGCGTGCTGGTTGGTGTGAGTTGGTGCTGCAGGATGCTGCCCTGCCCTCGCGGAGAGCAGGGCAGAGTTTTTTGGTGCGCCAGAATGGTGCTGCTGGTGCTGCCGGGTGATGCCTGTGCGCCAGAATGATGCTGCCGAGCCTTCCCTTGGTGCGCCAGATTGGTGCATGTGTGTGCATCACCAAAATGCTGCCCTGCCCTCGCGGAGGGCAGGGCAGTGTTTTCAAAAGTGAAGTTCCAAGTTCGAAACTTGGTGGATGCACACGCTACTTCTTTTCCTTGGTTTTCTTGGCACCAAAGTAAGGCCTAGTTTCTTGCTTCCTCATGGCCCTTAAAGATGCCTTTCGTTCCTGCCTTAATTGTATGCCAAATATGGATTGTTATATATCGTTGGAAAGCTCTGAATGTCAGCTTTCCAACGCAACTGGAAGCACATCAATTGGACGTCTGTAGCTCAAGTTATAGCCCTTTGAAGGAGGCATGGTCATGTTGTGAGCGCCCAGATTTTACCTTAGCGAAATTCTTGCTTCCAACCTCAATGTGCATCACGATTCTGCCCTGCCCTTGGCAAGGGCAGGGCAGTGTGCGTGCTGGTTGTTTTCCTCTTTAATTTGGTCATGGGCCACGCTTTTAAAAGCGTGGCCTAAGGCTCCAAAGTGTACCCCAACTTCAAAGTGTACCCCAAAGCTCTTTTTTCTCCTTTTTTTGTGCTTCTTTGCTTCTTTTTCTTCTTAATTTCTACAAGATTTATAAAATTAAAATATCAAGAAAATATATCATTTAAGTACAAAAGCATTCAATATTTAAGCACAATTCATCAATTTCTTGTATGAAAAAGCATAGAAAAATAGGTATATGATGACATGTCATCACATTTCCTTGGGCTACACTTCTTAAGCCACGCTTTTCCTTTTCTTTTCTTTTCTTCACCTATAATAAACCAAAACAATCACTCCAAGTATCACTAAATTCAAGAGGCTTATAAATCAATTAAAATTCAATTAAAATTAGCTTAAACCTCATGGATTAACATTAATTTCATGGTGGTTGCTTGATTTAAAGAAGTTGTGCATTTTCACTCCAAATCACTTACTTAAGAAGCAAGAAAGTGCATAAAGACTAACAAAACAAATGAAATTAGCTTGAAAAATGGGTATATAATGACTTGTCATCACTGATCATCTGTCCCGAATAGAACCAGTAGATGGGGCGTCCCTCCCTTCCACTGAGATCTCTGAGACTTTTCCAGATGAGCAACTCTTTGCCATTCAGGAAGCTCCATGGTTTGCAGATATTGCAAATTATAAAGCTGTGAGGTTCATACCCCAGGAGTACAGCAGGCTGCAAAGAAAGAAATTAATTTCAGATGCCAAGTACTACCTATGGGATGAGCCATATCTCTTTAAGAGATGTGCAGACGGAGTGATCCGCAGATGTGTACCCAGAGAGGAAGCACAAAGGATCCTATGGCATTGCCATGGATCACAGTATGGGGGACATTTCGGAAGTGAGCGAACAGCCACTAAGGTCTTCCAATGTGGCTTCTACTGGCCTACTCTCTATATAGATGCCCGAGAGTTTGTGCATAACTGTGACAGTTGCCAAAGAGCTGGTAACTTGCCTCATGGATACGCCATGCCTCAACAAGGGATCTTAGAGATTGAATTGTTTGATGTATGGGGTATTGACTTCATGGGTCCGTTCCCACCATCATACTCAAACACTTACATTCTGGTGGCGGTGGACTATGTATCTAAATGGGTAGAAGCAATTGCTACACCCACTAATGATACTAAGACTGTGCTGAAATTCCTCCAGAAACACATCTTCAGCAGATTTGGTGTTCCCAGAATCCTAATCAGTGATGGAGGCACTCATTTCTGCAACAAATAGCTGTACTCTGCTATGGTCCGATATGGAATTAGCCACAAAGTAGCAACTCCGTATCATCCACAGACAAATGGGCAAGCTGAAATCTCTAACAGAGAGCTAAAAAGAATCATAGAACGGACTGTAATTGCCCGTAGAAAGGATTGGGCAAAGAGCTTGGATGATGCTCTGTGGGCATACAGAACAGCATTCAAGACTCCTATAGGAACCTCTCCATACCAACTTGTGTATAGCAAGGCCTGTCCTCTGCCCATGGAACTGGAACATAAAGCCTACTGGGCAACCAGATTCCTAAACCTGGATGCTAAGTTAGCTGGTGAAAAAAGATTACTCCAGCTAAATGAGCTAGATGAATTTAGACTCAGTGCCTTAATGCAAAAATTTATAAGGAAAAGGCAAAGAAGTGGCATGACAAGAAGTTGTCATCCAGAGTCTTTGAGCCAGGACAAAAAGTTATGCTCTTCAACTCTAGGCTCAAACTGTTCCCAGGAAAACTTAAATTCCGTTGGAGGGGTCCGTATGTGATTACAAGAGTGTCACCATATAGATATGTTGAGCTTCAGGATACTTATTCTGACAAAAAGTTCATTGTTAATGGACAGAGGATTAAGCATTATCTTGAAAGCAATTTTGAGCAAGAATGCTCAAAACTGAGGCTTGAATGATTCTCAGTGAAGGTCCAGCTAAAGATAATAAAGAAGCGCTTGCTGGGAGGCAACCCAGTCATTAGCAGGTTATCTATTTTGTTTAAACAAAGTTTGATACATATTCTCAAACGGCAATCATCAAAATTGAAGGAATTCACAGAGTTACAGAAGGATTCAGTGCAAAAAGCAGAGAAAAGGAGCTTGCTGGCGAAAAAAGCCAGTAAGGGGTACTTTGGGCGTTAAACGCCAGAATGGGCACCATTCTGGGCGTTTAACGCCAGTAAAGGTGCCATTTTGGGCGTTAAACGCCAGAATAAGCACCATTCTGGGCGTTTAACGCCAGGTGTGCAGCATCTTGGGCGTCTAGCAAAATACCCAGTGATGAAGGGGTTTCTGGCGTTTAACGCCAGCCAGGATACCTGGTGGTGGACGAAATTGTGATTGCCCTCTTTGTATTTGCATGAGATTTATTTAATGGCTCTTTGGCATATGTGATCACAACTACGTTCAACTTAACCAGCAAGTGTACTGGGTCATCCAAGTAATACCTTAAGTGAGTAAGGGTCGATCCCACAGAGATTGTTGGTATGAAGCAAGCTACGGTCACCTTGTAAATCCCAGTTAAGTGGACTCATAGAGTCAAATGTGATTAGATTGGATAAATAAAGATAAATAAAATAAAAAGGGATAGAAATACTTATGTAAATCAATAGTGGGAATTTCAGATAGGCGTGTAGAGATGCTAGAATCCTCTCGAATCTCTGTTTTCCTATTGCTTTCATCCAATCCTTCGTACTCCTTTCCATGGCAAGCTGTATGTAGGGCATCACCGTCATCAATGGCTACTTTTCATCCTCTCGGGAAAATGGTCCTATGCGCTGTCACTGCATAGCTAATCGTCTGGAGGCATCACCCTTAACAATGGCTACATCCCATCCTCTCAGTGAAAATGGTCCAAATGCTCTGTCACAGCACGGCTAATCATCTCTCGGTTCTCAATCAGGTTGAAATAGAATCCATTGATTCTTTTGCATCTGTCACTAATTCCCAGCCTTCAGGAGTTTGAAGCTCGTCACAGTCATTCAATAACGGAATCTTACTCGGAATACCACAGACAAGGTTAGACCTTCCAGATTCCCAGAATCCTACTCGGAATACCACAGACAAGGTTAGACTTTCCGGATCCCCATGAATGCTGCCATCTATCTAGCTTATACCACGAAGATTCTGTTGGGGAATCTAAGAGATATGCGCCCGGCCTAAAGTAGAACGGAAGTGGTTGTCAGTCATGCGTGTTCATAGGTGAGAATGATGATGAGTGTCACGGATCATCACATTCATCTAGTTGAAGTGCAACGTATATCTTAGAATAGGAATAAAAGAGAATTGAATAGAAAATAATAGTAATTGTATTGAAACTTGAGGTACAGCATAGCTCTACACCCTTAATCTATGGTGTGTAGAAACTCCACCGTTGAAAATACATAAGTGAAAGGTTCAGGCATGGCCGAGTGGCCAGCCCCCTAAAACGTGATCAATAGCCTCCTAAGATGAAGAATAAAACAAAACTGAGACCAAAGATGAAACGTGGTCAAAAAACTAGCTACTAGGGTTTACATGAGTAAGTAATTGATGCATAAATTCACTTCCGGGGCCCACTTGGTGTATGCTTGGGCTGAGCTTTATCTATCCACGAGCTGACGCTTTTCTTAGAGTTGAACGCCAAGTTATGACGTATTTTGGGCGTTCAACTCCGGGTCGTGACGTGTTTCTGGCGTTTAACTCCAGACAGCAGCATATACTTGGCGTTGAGCGCCATTTTACGTCATCAGTTCCCGAATAAAGTATGGACTATTATATATTGCTGGAAAGCTCTGGATGTCTACTTTCCAACAGCATCAGCAGTCCTTTTGCCAGCCTTTTTCAGAATTTTGCTCAAGTCCCTCAATTTCAGCCAGAAATTACCTGAAATTACAGAAAAACATACAAACTCATAGTAAAGTCCAGAAATGTGAATTTAACATAAAAACTAATGAAAACATCCCTAAAAGTATCTTGAACTTACTAAAAACTACCTAAAAACAATGCCAAAAAGCGTATAAATTATCCGCTCATCACAACACCAAACTTAAATTGTTGCTTGTCCCCAAGCAACTGAAAATCAAATAAGATAAAAAGAAGAGAATATACTATAAATTCCAGAATATCAATGAATATTAATTATAATTAGATGAGCGGGACTTGTAGCTTGTTGCTTCTGAACAGTTTTGGCATCTCACTTTTTCCTTTGAAGTTTAGAATGATTGGCTTCTCTAGGAACTTATAATTTCGGATAGTGTTATTGATTCTCCTAGTTAAGTATGTTGATTCTTGAACACAGCTACTTATGAGTCTTGGCCGTGGCCCTAAGCACTTTGTTTTCCAGTATTACCACCGGATACATAAATGCCACAGACACATGACTGGGTGAACCTTTTCAGATTGTGACTCAGCTTTGCTAGAGTCCCCAGTTAGAGGTGTCCAGAGCTCTTAAGCACACTCTTTTTGCTTTAGATCACGACTTTAACCACTCAGTCTCAAGCTTTTCACTTGGACCTTCATGACACAAGCACATGGTTAGGGACAGCTTGATTTAGCCGCTTAGGCCTGGATTTCATTTCCTTGGGCCCTCCTATCTATTGATGCTCAAAGCCTTGGATCCTTTTTACCCTTGCCTTTTGGTTTTAAGGGCTATTGGCTTTTTCTGCTTGCTTTTTTTTTTCTTTCTATTTTTTTCGCCATTTTTTCTTTTTTTCGCAAGTTTTTTTACTTTTCACTGCTTTTTCTTGCTTCAAGAATCAATTTTATGATTTTTCAGATCATCAATAACATTTCTCTTTGTTCATCATTCTTTCAAGAGCCAATAATTTTAACATTCATAAACAACAATATAAAAAATATGCACTGTTCAAGCATTCATTCAGAAAATAAAAAGTATTGTCACCACATCAATATAATTAAATTAAATTCAAGGATAAATTTGAAATTCATGTACTTCTTGTTCTTTTGAATTAAAACATTTTTCATTTAAGAGAGGTGAAAGATTAATAGAATTTATTCATAGCCTTAAGACATAGTTACTAACTACTAATCATCATGAAGTAGAGACATAAAACATAGATAAACACAACATAAAAACCAAAAAGCAGGAAGAAATAAGAACAAGGAATGAATCCACCTTAGTGGCGTCTTCTTCTTGAAGGACCAACAATGCCCTTAAGCTCTTCTATGTCCCTTCCTTGCCTTTGTTGCTCCTCCCTCATTGCTCTTTGATCTTCTCTTATTTCATGGAGAATGATGGAGTGCTCCTGATGTTCCACCCTTAATTGTTCCACATTGTGGCTCAAATCTTCTAAGGAAGTATTGAGTAGTTTCCAATAGTTGTTGGGAGGAAAGTGCATCCCTTGAGGCATCTTAGGGATTTCTTGATGATGAGCTTCCTCATGCATCTCTTGAGATCCGTGGAGGGTCTCTCTTGCTTGCTCCATCCTCTTCTTGGTGATTGGCTTATCCTCTTCAATGGGGATGTCTCCTTCTATGATAACTCCAGCTGAGTAACATAGATGGCAAATAAGGTGAGGAAAAGCTAGCCTTGCCATGGTAGAGGGCTTTTTGGCTATTTTGTAGAATTCATTGGAGATGACTTCATGAACTTCGACTTCCTCTCCAATCATGATGCTATGAATCATGATGGCCCGATCCACAGTAACTTCAGATCGGTTGCTAGTGGGAATGATGGAGCGTTGAATGAACTCCAGCCATCCTCTAGCCACAGGCTTGAGGTCCAGTCTTCTTAGTTGAACTGGCTTGCCTTTGGAGTCTCTTTTCCATTGAGCTCCTTCCACACATATGTCCATTAGGACTTGGTCCAACCTTTGATTAAAGTTGACCCTTCTAGTGTAGGGGCGTTCATTTCCTTGCATCATGGGCAAGTGAAACGCCAACCTCACATTTTCCAGACTAAAATCTAAGTATTTCCCCCGAACCATTGTGAGATAATTCTTTGGATTCGGGTTCATACTTTGATCATGGTTTCTAGTGATCTATGCATTGGCATAGAACTCTTGAACCATTAAGATTCTGACATGTTGCACGGGGTTGGTTAAGACTTCCCAACCTCTTCTTCGGATCTCATGTCGGATCTCCGGATACTCATTTTTCTTGAGCTTGAAAGGGACCTCAGGGATCGCCTTCTTCTTTGCCACAACATCATAGAAGTGGTCTTGATGGCTTTTGGAGATGAATCTTTCCATCTCCTATGACTCGGAGGTGGAAGCTTTTGTCTTCCTTTTTCCTTTTCTAGAGGATTCTCCAGCCTTAGGTGCCATTGATGGTAATGGAAAAATAAAAAGCTTATGCTTTTACCACACCAAACTTAAAATTTTGCTCGCCCTCGAGCAAGAGAAGAAAGAAGAGAAGAAGAAGGAGAAGAAAATATGGTAGAGAGGGAGAGATGGTGTTTCGGCCAAGGTATGGAAGAGGGGGTTGTGTTGTATGAAAATGAAGTAGAATTGAGGGGTTTATATAGGAAAAGGGGAGAGGGTAGGTTCGGCCATTTTAGGGTGGGTTTGGGTGGGAAAGTGATTTTGAATTTTGAAGGTAGGTGGGGTTTTTGGGGAAGAGTGGATGGATGTGAGTGGTGAAAGGGGTAATTGGGAAGAGAGATTGAAGTTGATGGGAAGTGTGACATGGGGAAGAGTGAAATAGGATTAGGAGGTAAGGTGGGAATATGTTAGGTGGGGATCCTATGGGGTCCACAGATCCTGAGGTGATCCTGTGGGGTCCACAAATCCTGAGGTGTCAAGGAATTACATCCCTGCACCAAATAGGCAAGCAAAAATGCCTTTGCATACCATTCTGGCATTTAAACGCCGAGGTGATGCACGTTCTGGGCGTTCAACGCCCATGTAAAGCATGTTCTAGGCGTTCAACGCCCATGTGTAGCATGTTTCTGGCGTTGAACGCCAATTTCATGCTTGTTACTGGCGTTCAGCACCAGCTTTCCTTAAGGCACATTCCTGGCATTCAAACACCAGAATATTGCTTGTTTCTGGCGTTCAGCGCCATATTCATGCTCTGTTCTGGCGTTGAACGCCAGCCAGATGCTTTTTACTGGCGTTGAACGCCAGTCTGTCTTTCCTCCAGGGTGTGATTTTTCTTCTGCTGTTTTTGATTCTGTTTTTAATTTTTATATTTTTTTCGTAACTCCACATGATTATGTACCTAATAAAACACAAAATAACAATAAAATAAAATAAAATAAAAATTAGATAAATAAAATTGGGTTGCCTCCCAACAAGCGCTTCTTTGATGTCAATAGCTTGACATTGTGCTCTCATGGAGCCACAAAGGTGATCAGGTCAATGTTGTATAGTCCCAACACCAAACTTAGAGTTTGGATATGGGGTCTTAACACCAAACTTAGAGTTTGGTTATGGCCTCCCAACACCAAACTTAGAGTTTGACTGTGGGGGCTCTTCTTGACTCTGAACTGAGAGAAGCTCTTTGTGCTCACTCTCTTTTGTCACAGAGGGATGGCCATGTGCCTTAAACACAAGGTAGTCCCCATTCAATTGAAGGACTAATTCACCTCTGTTGACATCTATCACAGCTCCTGCTGTGGCTAGGAAAGGTCTTCCAAGGATGATGCATTCATCCTCTTCCTTCCTAGTGTCTAAGATTATGAAATCAGTAGGGATGTAAAGGCCTTCAACCTTTACTAACACGTCCTCTACTATTCCATAAGCTTGTCTTAATGACTTGTCTGCCAATTGTAATGAGAACAAGGCATGTTGTACCTCAATGATCCCCAGCTTCTCCATTACAGAGAGTGGCATAAGATTTATCCCTGACCCCAGATCACATAGAGCTTTTTGAAAGGTCAATGTGCCTATGGTACAAGGTATTAAGAATTTGCTAGGATCTTGTTTCTTTTGAGGTAAAATTTGCTGAATCCAGGTATCTAGTTCACTAATGAGCAAGGGAGGTTCACTTTCCCAAGTCTCATTACCAAACAACTTGGCATTCAGCTTCATGATAGTTCCTAAATATTGAGCAACTTGCTCTCCAGTCACATCTTCATCCTCTTCAGAGGAAGAATAGTCTTCAGAGCTCATGAATGGCAGAAGGAGATTTAATGGAATCTCTACGGTCTCTATTTGAGCCTCAGATTCCTTTGGATTCTTAATAGGAAACTCCCTCTTGCTTGAGAGACGTCCCAGGAGGTCCTCCTCACTAGGATTTTCGTCCTCCTCCTTCCTTGTGCATTCGGCCATATTGATTAAATCAATGGCCTTGCAGTCTCCTTTTGAATTCTCTTCTGTATTGCTTGGGAGAATACCGAGAGGAGTTTCAATGACTTTCTTACTCAACTGGCCCACTTGTGCCTCCAGATTTCTGATGGAGGATCTTGTTTCACTCATGAAACTGAAAGTGGCCTTTGACAAATCAGAGACTAAATTGGCTAAATTAGAAGTGGTTTGTTCAGAATTCTCTGTCTGTTGCTGAGAAGATGATGGAAAAGGCTTGCTATTGCTCAGCCTATTGCGTCCACCATTGTTAAAGCCTTGTTGAGGCTTTTGTTGATCCTTCCATGAGAAATTTGGATGATTTCTCCATGATGAATTATAGGTGTTTCCATAAGGTTCACCCATGTAATTTACCTCTGCTATTGCAGGGTTCTCAGGATCATAAGCTTCTTCAGAAGCTGCCTCTTTAGTACTGTTGGATGCATTTTGCCATCCATTCAGACTTTGAAAGATCATGTTGACTTGCTGAGTCAACACTTTGTTCTGAGCCAATATGGCATTCAGAGCATCAATTTCAAGAACTCCCTTCCTCTGAGGCATCCCATTATTCACAGAATTCCTCTCAAAAGTGTACATGAATTGGTTATTCGCAACCATGTCAATTAGTTCTTGAGCTTCTGCAGGCATTTTCTTTAGGTGAATGGATCCACCTGTAGAATGGTCCAATGAGATTTTTGAAAATTCAGATAGACCATAATAAAATATATCTAATATGGTCTATTCTGAAAACATGTCAGATGGACACCTTTCGGTCAACTGCTTGTATCTTTCCCAAGCTTCATAGAGGGATTCACCATCTTTTTGTTTGAAGGTCTGAACATCCACTCTAAGCTTGCTCAGCTTTTGAGAAGGAAAGAATTTATCCAAGAAAGCCGTGACCAGCTTATCCCATGAGTCTAGGCTATCCTTAGGTTGTGAATCCAACCATATTCTAGCTCTGTCTCTTACTGCAAAAGGGAAAAGCATGAGTCTGTAGACTTCAGGATCTACTCCATTCGTCTTTACAGTCTCACAAATCTGCAAGAACTCAGTTAAAAACTGATCAGGATCTTCAGATGGAAGTCCATAGAACTTGCAGTTTTGTTGCATTAAGGCAACTAATTGAGGCTTAAGCTCAAAATTATTGGCTCCAATGGCAGGAATGGAGATGCTTCTTCCATCAAATTTGGACGTGGGCTTGGTAAAGTCACCAAGCATCCTTCTTGCATTATCATTATTGGGTTCGGCTGCCATCTCCTTCTCTTTTTCGAAATTTTCTGAAAGGTTACTTCTGGATTGTTGTAATTTAGCTTCTCTTAGTTTCCTCTTCAAAGTCCTTTCAGGTTCAGGATCAATTTCAACAAGAGTGCCTTTTTCCTTGTTCCTGCTCATATGAAATAGAAGAAAACAAGAAAAGAAAGAGGAATCCTCTATGTCACAGTATAGAGATTCCTTTATGTTAGTAGAAAAAGAAAGGGGGGAAGAGTGAAGAAGAGTGGGTTCGGATATTTAGATGAAGAGAGGTGAAGAGAAGTGTTAGTAAATAAATAATTAAATAAAATAAGAGAGAAGAGATAGAAAATTCGAAAATAATTTTAAAAAGGGGTTAGTAATTTTCAAAAATTAGAGATAAGATAAGATTAAAATTAAAATTCAAAACAAAAAAGAATTTTTGAAAAAGAGATGAGATATTTTCGAAAATTAGAGAGGTAAAAGTAGTTAGGTGGTTTTGAAAAAGATAAGAAACAAACACAAAGTCAAAGAGTTAGTTGAAAAAGATATTAAAATCAAATTTGAAAAGATAAGAAGATAAGAAGTTAGATAAGATATTTGAAATCAAAATTTTGAAAAAGATAAAAGTTTTGAAAAAGATAAGATAAAAGATAAAAAGATTTAATTTTAGAAATTTAAAATTACTTAGTTCACTAACAAGAAACTACAAGATAAGATTCTAGAACTTAAAGATTGAACATTTCTTAACAAGAAAGTAACAAACTTCAAATTTTTGAATCAATCACATTAATTATTAGTGAATTTTCGAAAATATGATATAAAGATAAGAAAAAGGTTTTGAAAATATTTTGATAAAGATTTTTGAAATTTTCAAAAAATGAAAAAAATGAAAAAGATATAATTTTTTGAAAAAGATTTTGAAAAGATAAGATTTTTAAAATTGAAAATTTGACTTGACTTGTAAAAAACAACTATTTTTGAAAATTTTTGACTAAGTCAACTCAAATTTTCGAAAATTATGAGAAAAATAAGGAAAAGATATTTTTTTATTTTTTAATGATGAGAGAGAAAAACATAAAAGTGACCCAAAACATGAAAATTTTGGATCAAAACACAAGATGCATGCAAGAACACTATGAATGTCAAGATGAACACCAAGAACACTTTGAAGATCATGATGAACATCAAGAACATAATTTTGAAAATTTTTTTATGCAAAGAAAACATGCAAGACACCAAACTTAGAAATCTTTAATGCATGGACTCTAACAAACAAAAAATGCATATGAAAAACAACAAACAATACAAAACAAGAAAACATCAAGATCAAACAAGAAGACTTGTCAAGAACAACTTGAAGATCATGAAGAACACTATGAATGCATGGAATTTTCGAAAATAATGCATAAATTTTAAAAACATGCAATTGACACTAAACTTAAAAATTGACTCAAGACTCAAGCAATAAACACAAAAATATTTTTTATTTTTATGATTTTATTAATTTTTTTTGGATTTTTATTAATTTTTCTTCGAAAATAAAGTTTGGAAAAACGAAAAAAGAAAAGAAAAATTTTGAAAAAGATTTTTGAAAAGAAAATTACCTAATCTGAGCAACAAGATGAACCGTCAGTTGTCCATACTCGAACAATCCCCGGCAACGACGCAAAAACTTGGTGGACGAAATTGTGATTGCCCTCTTTGTATTTGCATGAGATTTATTTAATGGCTCTTTGGCATATGTGATCACAACTACGTTCAACTTAACCAGCAAGTGTACTGGGTCATCCAAGTAATACCTTACGTGAGTAAGAGTCGATCCCACAGAGATTGTTGGTATGAAGCAAGCTATGGTCACCTTGTAAATCCCAGTTAAGTGGACTCATAGAGTCAAATGTGATTAGATTGGATAAATAAATATAAATAAAATAAAAAGGGATAGAAATACTTATGTAAATCAATAGTGGGAATTTCAGATAGGCTTGTGGAGATGCTAGAATCCTCTCAAATCTCTGTTTTCCTATTGCTTTCATCCAATCCTTCTTACTCCTTTCCATGGTAAGCTGTATGTAGGGCATCACCGTCATCAATGGCTACTTTTCATCCTCTCGGGAAAATGGTCCTATGCGCTGTCACTGCATGGCTAATCGTCTGGGGGCATCACCCTGAACAATGGCTACATCCCATCCTCTCAGTGAAAATGGTCCAAATGCTCTATGACAGCACGACTAATCATCTGTCGGTTCTCAATCAGGTTGGAATAGAATCCATTGATTCTTTTGCGTCTGTCACTAACGCCCAGCCTTCAGGAGTTTGAAGCTCGTCACAGTCATTCAATAACGGAATCTTACTCGGAATACCACAGACAAGGTTAGACCTTCCAGATTCCCGGAATCCTACTTGGAATACCACAGACAAGGTTAGACTTTCCGGATCCCCATGAATGCCGCCATCTATCTAGCTTATACCACGAAGATTCTGTTGGGGAATCTAAGAGATATGCGCCCGACCTAAAGTAGAACGGAAGTGGTTGTCAGTCACGCGCGTTCATAGGTGAGAATGATGATGAGTGTCACGGATCATCACATTCATCAAGTTGAAGTGCAACGTATATCTTAGAATAGGAATAAAAGAGAATTGAATAGAAAATAATAGTAATTGTATTGAAACTTGAGGTACAGCAGAGCTCCACACCCTTAATCTATGGTGTGTAGAAACTCCACCGTTGAAAATACATAAGTGAAAGGTTCAGGCATGGCCGAGTGGCCAGCCCCCTAAAACGTGATTAATAGCCTCCTAAGATGAAGAATAAAACAAAACTGAGACCAAAGATGAAACGTGGTCAAAAGACGTCTAATACAATAGTTAAATGTTCTATTTATACTAAACTAGCTACTAGGGTTTACATGAGTAAGTAATTGATGCATAAATTCACTTTCGGGGACCACTTGGTGTATGCTTGGGCTGAGATTGATCTATCCACGAGCTGAGGCTTTTCTTGGAGTTGAACGCCAAGTTATGACGTGTTTTGGGCGTTCAACTCCGGGTCGTGACGTGTTTCTGGCGTTTAACTCCAGACAGCAGCATATACTTTTCGTTGAGCGCCATTTTACGTCATCAATTCCCGAATAAAGTATAGACTATTATATATTGCTGGAAAGCTCTGGATGTCTACTTTCCAACGCCGTTGAGGGCGCGCCATTTTGAGTTCTGTAGCTTCAGAAAATCCATTTTGAGTACAGGAAGGTCAGATTCCAACAGCATCAGCAGTCCTTTTGCCAGCCTTTTTCAGAATTTTGCTCAAGTCCCACAATTTCAGCCAGAAGTTACCTAAAATCACAGAAAAACATACAAACTCATAGTAAAGTCCAGAAATGTGAATTTAACATAAAAACTAATGAAAACATCCCTAAAAATAGCTTGAACTTACTAAAAACTACCTAAAAACAATGCCAAAAAGCGTATAAATTATCCGCTCATCACCTGGCTGGGCGTTAAACGCCCAAATTGGCCAACATTTGGGTGTTAAACGCCAAAATGGATACCATTCTGGGTGTTTAACGCCAGAAAGGTGGGGGACAGAGATTTTGCTTTCCACTTCAAATTTCTTCAAACTTTCCTGTTTTGATCCATAATTTTCTACATAAACACATTTCAAACTTTCATCATTCACCTTCAAATTTTCAAAATTAAAATCATTCTTCAAATTTCTTTCAAATCCTTTCCAAATATTCTTTAAAAAACTCAAATATCTCTCAAATTCTTTCCATATCTTCTCAAATCTCCTTCAAAATGTTCAAAATCTCTCCCCCTTCCTTATAAATTTATGTTCGGCCACACCCCCTTTCCCCATCATTCGAATTTGCTCTCCTCCTCTCTCTCCTCTTTCCTTTCTTTTGCTTGAGGACAAGCAAACCTTTAAGTTTGGTGTGTTTTTCCGTGATCACTAAGTTAAGGCTCATCAAGATCATGGCTCCCAAAGGAAAACAAACCAATTCAAGAGGCAAGAAAGAGAATGCTCCAAAAGACCTTTGGAGTCAAGAGAAGTTCTTAACCAAAGAACATGCAGACCATTACCACAAAATAATGGGACTAAGGCCAGTGATCCTGGAAGTTAAATTTGATCTGAAAGAAGATGAATATCCGGAGATCCAAGAGAAAATTCAAAACAGAGGATGGGAAGTTCTAACCAACCCTGAGACAAAGTTGGGAGAAATATGGTTCAGGAATTCTACTCAAATCTGTGACTGACAGATAAGCAGAGAATGACTGGAACCGCTTTTCATACCTACAGAACCATGGTCAGAGGGAGAATTATTTACTTCCATCTGGACAAAATAAGAGAGGTCTTCAAATTACCTCAACTACAAGATGATCCTGAATCCTTTAATAGGAGAATGGTGAGAGTAGATAAGGTGTTGGATCAAGTTCTAGAGGACATATGCCTCCCTGGAACCAAGTGGATGACCAATTCAAAAGGTGTCCCAAACCAACTCAAGAGAGGAGATCTCAAACCAGTTGCAAGAGGCTGGTTGGACTTCATAGGGCGTTCTATCTTGCCCACTAGTAACCGTTCTGAGGTTACTATCAAGAGAGCAGTGATGATTCATTGTATTATGTAACGACCCAATTTTCAATATGTCTAGATCATACCGAAAACTGAGCGCTACCAATTTGTCCTCTTAATTATTATCTATTATTTATCATATGAGCCTGATTCGTTGTTAAAAACGTAGTTAATTTGCGAAGTATTTTTTTTTTGAAACGTTTGAATTAATAGACGGAATCACTCATAATCAATTCACAAGTAATAACAGATAAAACAGTTATAAACAACCACACATAAATACATCACAAGTAGCTAGCAACATTCATTTATCCAGCCTTTGTTAGAGTATAGACCTTTAGTTAGAACACCCCTAGATATAGCTAGATAATAAGTATATACATATATATACATACAACATCCTAGGCCCTGACCTGTTCAAGAAGTCCCTAAGCTGGCGCCTAGGCTAGACTAGACTCTATACTCACCTAGTCCCTCTAAACTACTAAAGCGAGGGAAAGTACGTTCTAAGTCCTCACAACTCAAGTCAGGTGGAACGTCATCAAAAGATAGAACATCATCTGCTACTCCTCTGCACGATCAGACTTTTCCACAGGACGTCTCTCTGGTACCTCATGAAGTAGCCACACAATAGGAATCTCGTACACAGGATTTAGGTTAAAGTGCGCATACGACCGGGGTGCAGACGTTGGCTGGTCTTACAGTATATACATATAAACAGAGAATGATATTCAACCTAGACTCAGAAGACTATCTAGAGCAGAATCCTCGTTGCAGAACCATCATCAATGAACTACGGTAAGGTACTCTTACTTCCATCTGAAGGGGAAGGGAGAGAGAAGGGGTAAGAACTGGGGAGTTCTTAGTAGGGTCGGGGTTATTAGTTACGTTCATTAATTTTGTGTTGTTTAGCAGACTAATAGCGGAATATAGAGAAGTAGTAAACAGAAGACAGATAAATAGAGAGAATAAAGAAAACAGAAAAAGATCACAAATAGAAGAATACAAGAAAGTAAAACACAGACACAAACACAGAGAATAGAATACAAACAGAGAAAGCATACATTCATGCAACAATCATAATAGAGAAAATGCACAACAAAGTATGATGCATGTCTAGCCCTAGTGCAGGTAATGAGCTCATCTGTCGGTTACTAACCCGCTCCCGTCGTTATCCAGCAACCTCTGTCTGGATAAGGCTTTCCTATTGGCTATACCCTGTGTATAGGAAATAACCCCTCTGCCACCACAGGGTCCACTGCATACAGGAAATAACACATCTGCCACTGCAGGGATGTATGCCGACACACCTTCTATATACAGGAAATAACCCCTCTGCCACTACAGAAATGGAACAGGTGGTCACGGTACTTCTGTAGCAGGAAATAACCCCTCTGCCTTACAGAATTAAAACATGGATCTGTACCGCAAGAAAGCATTCTCAGTGGTCGCACCACCATCTATCTGACTGCCTTCACGCAGCAGATCATCACACAAATATCTCAGGAGTTGCCATAACGCAACAAATGAATAAACACATCTCTTGGGTTGCCTCAAGCGACAACTAAATATCTCTTGGGTTGCCTCAAGCAACAATGACCTTTCAACAGGTCCTCTGCTTTTTATTCTCTTTTATAATCATAAATACGCAAGCGGGACAAAACTCACGTCCTTGCCAACAATTTCATAAACTGAATACTTTTCCTCAACAGAATCAGTGTAATTGTCATCATAAGTTATCATTCTCATTATTCATCTCTAGTTACATATTCTTATACAATATCTCTCTCTTTCTTTGTTCAACCATACTATACAAACTTTACATCTTTCACTTGTACAAAAGCTTGGCTCAAATCATTTCTCTTTATCATATTAATCTTTTCCCTTCGTATCTCTTTACTCTGTTCTGGTTAATATGTTCTCTGTGTTACTTTATTCTGCTCTGATTACTCTTTTCTCTGCTTAACGTATGTATTTAAGCTTATGTAAATCTCGGTATGAATAGTTTGCCTGTCCCAAGTATAGGTTCATTAAGTCTATACTGAAACAGTTTAACTTTTCATATAATACCTAACCCTAGTCGCAACTCGAGGACTAACTATGTTGCCCTAGTTCGTTCGCTAGTCTCTATCTGTTCTTCTGTTATTAAAACTTACAGACTTTTTCTTCGATTCTTATCTTTTCTTCAACTTTTTATCTTTTATTTATCTTTGCCTCACTAATATGTTCTTATCACTCCTAAGTGTTTTATGAAGGTAATTATGAGATTCTGCACTTAAAGTTGTCTTTCTAAAACTTTTACAGAAAACTGCTTTTTTCGCATTATTTTATTATTTTTATTAAAATATTATTTTTAATTAAATATTATTATTTAATATTTTATTATTAAATTTTCGAAAATTACCTTGCCTTTACTTTTTAACCTTTAAAATTAACTTTTTACCCTGGTAACTTTTAATATTTCTACTTTAACCACCCTAACTTTCAGAAATTACCAAATAACCCCCCAAACACCAAATTAATTACTTCCTTGCCCTTTTATGAATCAAAAAGGTGTTCTTCATTGTTCTTCACCACACTCAAAGTGTTCTTCGTGTTCTTCATAAATTCTTCAGATTCTTTCTTGGATTTTACCCGTTTTTCAGTCTTTTCAGCAACCGATTTTTACCAAAATTCAAAATAAATTCCCAGCCACTAAAATCCCATCTTTTCTACATGATTTTAACACAAAGTGAACCCCAATTTAGGGCCTAGGGTTTCGTTTTCCAGCAGCCATAAGAACACACATTCATAGCTTGAATTTCATCAAATTTCATCAAAATTTCACCAAATTTTCACCAAGAATCAATCATATATGCAACCACTTTTTAGCACAGCCAAATCATACAACATTAACAAAACTCAAACACAAATATTCAAGATTAATTTCGTGACACCCTACCTTGATTTGCTGCTTCAAATCCGGTTACTCTTTCAGGTGGTCCTTAAGCACTTTTTCCTCCTAAATCACATCAAGAACAACTTTAAATCCACAAACTCTCAACTGACCAAATCTCACTCAGCATGTTAGGAAGAGATATCTCACCTTAGACTTGCTGGGATTTCACGTTTCTTGGCCCTCAAGTCAAGTTAAGCATGATTCCTAAGGAAAAACATCAAGAAAACACATGTTTACATGGTTTTCCTTGAAAACCGAATTGAAGAGGGAGGGAGACAGCCATCTCACCTTATTACAGCCTTGATAAGTCACATGGTTATGTAGAGGAAGAAGAGAGGATCATTTTGAATAAATCAGAGTTTTGATTTGAGTTTTAGTTCAGAAGAAATCAAGCTTTGAAGATTTATGAACCAAGAACTTTCTCTCCTTTTTCCCTTGGTGATTTTCGGCCACAATGAGCAAATGAGGCAGCCTTGGGGGTTTTGGGGGTGTAGGGTGAGTTGTGATTGGTTGGCTTGGAGGCGGATTAAAATAATATTAAAATATCTCTGGTGTACAACTACTAAAACTAGGTGTATCAGAACACTCGTAAAAACATCTCTAAAAATTATTTTCTGAGCTAATAGCATAAATGACACTAGTAACATATTTATTATAAGAATAAAACATGAATAATGAGGCCTTAGCATTGCTAAAGTCATTAGAGAGTGCTGGTGCTAAGCTGCACCAGTAAACCATAAACCCGGTTAAACCGATTTTCTGTTTTTAACAAAAACAGACCAGGTAACCTTATAATATCATTCAAGCATTTTCTAATACTAATATAATGATAATATTATACTATTATCTCTATCCTCTCATGAATCGAGTCCAGTTCATCAAACAAAGACTATTTACGAGAATCAGAATCAAAACTGCCAACCGATACGGTTCAAAAACTAGGTTCTTCGCGATTGCATTATCGAGCTTGCCTCAAAGGAGGTTCTAGCTTAAGGATGACATAATGATAATGAGGATTGAGATGCTTGATGATATAACAGAGGTGTTCCCTTTACTGATCTTCCGGAGGATTCCATGCCTTTAGAAAAGATCTCGCGTACACGAAAATCAGGGTTGTTACATATTATGCTGGGAAAAGAAGTGGAGATTCATCATCTGATTGCTTATGAGATTTACACAATTGCAAACAAGAACTCCACTGAAGCCAAACTGGCTTACCCAAGCTTAATCTCTTTGCTATATAAAGATGCTGGGGTGAGGATGGGAGTAGATGAATTCATCCCAATTGAGCACCCAATCACCAAGAGGTCAATGGAAGGACAAATGCAAGATAACTCTATCAAAAGGAGGGCGCAGGAGTTCCTCCCTGAACTTCCTGAAATTGACTACTGGACTTGTCTAGAAGCATCTGTTGCTAAGCTGCAAGAAGCTATGGAACAAATTAAGGAAGAACAGCAGAATCAAAACTGCATGCTCTGCAAATTGCTAAAGAAACAAGAGAAGCAGGGGCGTGAGCTACAGAAGTTGAAGCGCCAAAAGCTCTCCCTTGAAGGATCAAATACCCCACAAGTTGAGGGAGCATCCACTTCTCAAGATCAAGGTTGTTGAGTTCTAACTCTGTGATCATTTCTATCATTAAGAGTCTATTTTAGAGTAATTTAAAATTCTGTTTTCTATTACTATTAGTCTTACCTTATAGCTATTTTTAAGTCTTGTTCTTAATTCATGATTAATAAAATTTAAGGTTCATGTCTTAAAGCTATGAATGTCCTATGAATCCATCACCTCTCTTAAATGAAAAATGCTTTAATCACAAAAGAACAAGAAGTACAGGATTTCAAATTCATCTTTGAAACTAGTTGAATTAGTTTGATGTGGTGACAATACTTTTTGTTTTCTGAATGAATGCTTGAACAGTGCATATGTCTTTTGAATTTATTGTTTTAAGAATGTTAAAATTGTTGGCTCTTGAAAGAATGATGGAAAAGGAAAAATGTTATTGAGGATCTGAAAAATCATCAAATTGATTCTTGAAGCAAGAAAAAGCAGTGAATACAAAAAAAAAGAGAAAAAGAAAAATATATAAAGTTGTGATCCAAGGCAAAAAGAGTGTGCTTAAGAACCCTGGACACCTCTGATTAGGGACTCTAGCAAAGCTGAGTCACAATCAAAAAGGTTCACCCAGTCCTGTGTCTGTGGCATGTATGTATCCGGTGGTAATACTGGAAGACAGAGTGCTTTGGGCCACAGCCAAGACTCATAAAGTAGATATGTTCCTATAGTTCTGAGTTCCTATAGATGCCAATAACACTATCTGAGTTCTGAGTTCCTATAGATGCCAATAATTCTAAACTTCAAAGGATAAAGTGAGATGCCAAAACTGTTCAGAAGCAAAAAGCTACTAGTCCCGCTCATCTAATTGGAGCTAAGTTTCTTTGATATTTGGAATCTATAGTATATTCTCTTCTTTTTATTCTATTCTGATTTTTAGTTGCTTGGGGACAAGCAACAATTTAAGTTTGGTGTTGTGATGAGCAAATAATTTATACGCTTTTTGGCATTGTTTTTAGTATATTTTAGTTAGTTTTTGTTATATTTTTATTATTTTTTAGCTAAAATTCACTTTTCTGGGCTTTACTATGAGTTTGTGTGTTTTTTTGTGATTTCAGGTATTTTCTGGCTGAAATTGAGGGACCTGAGCAAAAATCTGATTCAGAGGCTGAAAAGGACTGCAGATGCTGTTGGATTCTGACCTCCCTGCACTCGAAATGGATTTTCTGGAGCTACAGAAGCCCAATTGGCACACTCTCAATTGCGTTGGAAATTAGACATCCTGGGCTTTCCGGCAATGTATAATAGTCTATACTTTGCATGAGATTTGATGGCCCAAACCGGCGTTGCAAAGCAGCTTCAGAATTCCCGGCGTTTAACGCCGGAACTGGCACAAAAATTGGAGTTAAACGCCCAAACTGGCATAAAAGCTGGCGTTTAACTCCAAAAAAGTCTCTACACATGAAAGCTTCAATGCTCAGCCCAAGCACATGCGAAGTGGACCACGGAAGTGGATTTTTACGTCATTTACTCATTTCTGTATACCCTAGGTTACTAGTTCACTATTAATAGGACCTTTTGATATTGTATCTGTACCTTATGACACTTTACACGTTTCTCATTGTATCTTCTATAGCATGAGTCTCTAAACCCTATGGTTGGGGGTAAGGAGCTCTGCTGTGTCTTGATGGATTAATGCAATTACTACTATTTTTCATTCAATCACGCTTGCTTCTATTCTAAGATATCACTTGTTCCTAAACTTGATGAATATGATGATCCGTGACACTCATCATCATTCTCACCTATGAACGTGTGCCTGACAACCACCTCCGTTCTACCTTAGATTGAGTAGATATCTCTTGGATTCTTTAATCAGAATCTTCGTGGTATAAGCTAGAACTGATGGCGGCATTCAATAGAATCCGGAAGGTCTAAACCTTGTCTGTGGTATTCTGAGTAGGATTCAAGGATTGAATGACTGTGACGAGCTTCAAACTCCTGAAGGCTGGGCGTTAGTGACAGACGCAAAAGAATCACTGGATTCTATTCCAACCTGATTGAGAACTGATGAGCGGATAATTTATACGCTTTTAGGCATTGTTTTCATATAGTTTTTAGTAAGTTTAAGCTACTTTTAGGGATGTTTTCATTAGTTTTTATGATAAATTCACATTTCTGGACTTTACTATGAGTTTGTGTGTTTTTCTGTGATTTCAGGTAAATTCTGACTGAAATTGAGGGATTTGAGCAAAACTCTGAAGAAGGCTGACAAAAGGACTGCTGATGCTGTTGGAATCTGACCTCCCTACACTCGAAATGGATTTTCTGGAGCTACAGAAATCCAATTGGCGCGCTCTCAACGGCGTTGGAAAGTAGACATCCAGGGCTTTCCAGCAATATATAATAGTCCATACTTTATTCGAAGAATGACGACGTAACTTGGCGTTAAACGCCAAGTACACGCTGCTGTCTGGAGTTAAACGCCAGAAAAACGTCATGATCCGGAGTTAAACGCCCAAAACACGTCATAACTCAAAGTTTAACGCCAAGAAATGCCTTAGCTCGTGGAATGATCAAGCTCAGCCCAAGCATACACCAAGTGGGCCCCGGAAGTGAATTTATGCATCAATTACTTATTCATGTAAACCCTAGTAGCTAGTTTATTATAAATAGAACATTTATCTACTGTATTAGACGTCTTTGACCAGATCCTGGATTGTATTTTGATCCTTGATCACGTTAGAGAGGGCTGGCCATTCGGCCATGCCTGAACTCTTTGCTTATGTATTTTCAACGGTGGAGTTTCTGCACACCATAGATTAAGGGTGTGGAGCTCTGCTATACCTCAAGTATTAATGAAGTTCTATTTTCTTTTATTCAAATCTCTTCTATTCTTATTCCAAGATATTGATTCGTACCCAAGAACATGATGAATGTGATGAGTCAAATTACCCTCATTATCATTCTCACTTATGAACATGCGTGATTAACAACCACTTCCGTTCTACATGCAACAGAGCTTGAATGCGTATCTCTTAGATTCCCCAACAGAATCTTCGTGGTATAAGCTAGATAGATGGCGGCATTTATGAGGGTCCGGAAAGTCTCACCTTGTCTGTGGTATTCCGAGTAGGATCCTGGGAATCCGGAAAGTCCAACCTTGTCTGTGGTGTTCCGAGTAGGATTCCGGTAATGAATGACCGTGACGTGCTTCAAACTTTAACCTGCTGGGCGTTCGTGACAGACGCAAAAGAGGGATTCTATTCTAGTAGGAGCGGGAACCAACCGGTGATTAGCCGTACTGTGACAGAGTGTGTTAGCATAGTTTTCACTGCGAGGATGGGATGTAGCCATCAGCCATGGGTGATGCCTCCAGACTGGTTAGCTGTGCGAGTGACAGCCGCACAGGTTATTTCCCCGTGAGGAATGAAAGTAGCCACAGTTGATGGTGAACCCCTATACAAAGCTTGCCATGGAAAGGAGTAAGAAGGATTGAGTAGAAGCAGTAGAAGAGTAGGCGTGCTTGAGCCATACAGCATCTGCATATACTTAACTGATACCTCTACTAATGAATCTGCATAAGTGTTCTATCCCTTTTATTATTTCTTCTTTTTATTATTTCTATTTTCAAAAACCCATAAACTATTTTAATCTGCCTAACTGAGATTTGCAAGGTGACCATAGCTTGCTTCATACCAACAATCTCTGTGGATTCGACCCTTACTCACGTAAGGTTTATTACTTGGACGACCCAGTACACTTGCTGGTTAGTTGAACGAGATTGTGAAGGAAATAAACAATGCCCTCAGAGTATACATCCTACAAGTAGAAAGAACAAGTGATCACAATTTCGTCCACCAAGTTTTTGGCGCCGTTGCCGGGGATTGTTCGAGTATGTACAACTGACGGTTCATCTTGTTGCTCAGATTAGGTAATTTTCTTTTCAAAATCTTTTTCAAAATTTTTTCTTTTATTTTTCGTTTTTACAAACTTTATTTTCGAAAAAAAATTAATAAAAATACAAAAAAAATTAGAAAATCATAAAAATCAAAAATATTTTGTGTTTCTTGTTTGAGTCTTGAGTCAATTTTTAAGTTTGGTGTCAATTGCATGCTTTTAAAATTTTTCTTGCATTTTTTTCGAAAATCCCATGCATTCATAGTGTTCTTCATGATCTTCAAGTTGTTCTTGATAAGTCCTCTTGTTTGATCTTGATGTTTTCTTGTTTTGTGTTGTTTGTTGTTTTTCATATGCATTTTTGCATTCATATTTTTCATGCATTAAAAATTTCTAAGTTTGGTGTCTTGCATGTTTTCTTTGCATCAAAAATTTTTCAAAATTATGTTCTTGATGTTCATCATGATCTTCATAGTGTTCTTGGTGTTCATCTTGACATTCATAGCATTCTTGCATGCATCTTGTGTCTTGATCCAAAATTTTCATGTTTTGGGTCATTTTTGTGTTTTTCATTCAAAATTTGATTTCAAAAATATCTTTTCCTTATTTTCCTCCAAATTTTCGAAATTTTGGGTTGACTTGGTCAAAAATTTTTAAAATTAGTTGTTTCTTACAAGTCAAGTCAAAATTTCAATTTTAAAAATCTTATCTTTTCAAAATCTTTTTCAAAAATCATATCTTTTTCATTTTTTTTTATAATTTTCGAAAATTTCAAAATTATTTTTTCAAAATATTTTCAAAAATCTTTTTCTTATCTTTATATCAAATTTTCGAAAATTAGCTAACAATTAATGTGATTGGTTCAAAAATTTGAAGTCTATTACTTTCTTGTTAAGAAAGGTTCAATCTTTAAATTCTAGAATCTTATCTTGTAGTTTCTTGTTAGTCAAGTAATTTTTAAAATTAAATCTTTTTCAAAATATCTTTTTCAAATATATCTTTTTATCTTTTATCTTATCTTTTTCAAAAATTTTATCTTTTTCAAAATTTGATTTCAAAATATCTTGTCTAACCTCTTATCTTCTTATCTTTTTCAAAATTTGATTTCAAATCTTTTTCAATCAACTAACTAACTTTTTGTTTGTTTCTTATCTTTTTCAAAAACCAACTAACTACCTTTCCCTCTCTAATTTTCGAAAATTCTCCCTCTCTTTTTCAAAAATTCTTTTTGTTTTTAATTTTTAATTTTAATTATATTTTATCTTTAATTTTCGAAAATCACTAACTCTTTTTCAAAAATTATTTTCGAAAATCCTCTCCCTCTCTTTTCTTCTTCTATTTAATTATTTAATTACTAATACTTCTCTTCACCTCTCTTCATCCACAAATCCGAATTTCCTTCTTCATTCTTCTACCTCTTTCTTCTTCTACTAACATAAAGGAATCTCTATACTGTGACATAGAGGATCCCTCTCTCTTTTCTTGTTTTCTTCTCTTTCTTATGAGCAGGAACAAGGATAAAGGCACTCTTGTTGAAGCTGATCCAGAACCTGAAAGGACTCTGAAGAGAAAATTAAGAGAAGCTAAATTACAACAATCCAGAAATAACCTTTCAGAAATTTTCGAACAGGAGAAGGACATGGCAGCCGCAAATAATAATGATAATAATGCAAGGAGAATGCTTGGTGACTTCACAAAGCCAACATCCAAGTTTGATGGAAGAAGCATCTCCATTCCTGCCATTGGAGCCAATAACTTTGAGCTTAAGCCTCAACTAGTTGCATTAATGCAACAAAACTGCAAGTTTTATGGACTTCCATCTGAAGATCCTCATCAGTTCTTAACTGAGTTCTTGCAAGTCTGTGATACTGTAAAGACGAATGGAGTTAATCCTGAAGTCTACAGACTCATGCTTTTCCCTTTTGCTGTAAGGGACAGAGCTAGAATATGGTTGGATTCACAACCTAAGGATAGCCTGGACTCCTGGGATAAGCTGGTCACTGCCTTCTTGGATAAATTCTTTCCTCCTCAAAAGCTGAGCAAGCTGAGAGTGGATGTCCAAACCTTCAAACAAAAAGATGGTGAATCCCTCTATGAAGCTTGGGAAAGATACAAGCAGCTGACCAAGAGATGTCCATCTGACATGTTTTCAGAATGGACCCTATTAGATATATTCTATTATGGTCTCTCTGAATTTTCGAAAATGTCACTGGACCATTCTGCAGGTGGATCTATTCACCTGAAGAAAACGCCTGAAGAGGCTCAAGAACTCATTGACATGGTTGCAAACAACCAATTCATGTATACCTCTGAGAGGAATTCCGTGAATAATGGGATACCTCAGAAGAAAGGAGTTCTTGAAATTGATGCTCTGAATGCCATATTGGCTCAGAACAAAATGTTGACTCAACAGGTCAACATAATCTCTCAAAATCTGAATGGATTGCAACATGCATCCAACAGTACTAGAGAGGTAGCTTCTGAAGAAGCTTATGATCCTGAGAACCCTGCCATGGCAGAGGTTAATTACATGGGTGAACCATATGGAAACACCTATAACCCATCATGGAGAAATCACCCAAATTTCTCCTGGAAGGATCAACAAAAGCCTCAACAAGGCTTTAATAATGGTGGACGCAATAGGCTGAACAATAGTAAGCCATTTCCATCATCTTCTCAGCAACAGACAGAGAACCCTGAACAAAATAATTCTAATTTAGCTAATATAGTCTCTGATCTGTCAAAGGCCACCTTCAGTTTCATGAATGAAACCAGATCCTCCATTAGAAATTTGGAGGCACAAGTAGGCCAGCTGAGTAAGAAAGTTATTGAAACTCCTCCCAGTATTCTCCCAAGTAATACAGAAGAGAATCCAAAAGGAGAGTGCAAAGCCATTGATTTAATCAACATGGCCGAATGCATCAAGGAGGAGGAGGACGAAAATCCCAGTGAGGAAGACCTCCTGGGACGTCCTCCAAGCAAGAAGAAGCTTCCTATTAAGGATCCTGAGGAATCTGAGGCTCATACAGAGACCATAGAGATTCCACTAAATCTCCTTCTGCCATTCATGAGCTCTGACTATTATTCATCCTCTGAAGAGGATGAAGATGTGACTGGAGAGCAAGTTGCTCATTATCTAGGAGCTATCATGAAACTGAATGCCAAGCTATTTGGTAATGAGACTTGGGAAAGTGAACCTCCCTTGCTCATTCGTGATTTGGATACTTGGATTCAGGAAACTCTACCTCAAAAGAAACAAGATCCTGGCAAGTTCTTAATACCTTGCACCATTGGCACCATGAGCTTTGAAAAAGCTCTGTGTGATCTTGGGTCAGGGATAAACCTTATGCCACTCTCTGTAATGGAGAAGCTGTGAATCATTGAGGTACAACCTGCCTTGTTCTCATTACAATTGGCAGATAAATCCATGAGAGAAGCTCATGGGATAGTAGAGGACGTGCTAGTAAAAGTTGAAGACTTTTACATCCCTACTGATTTCATAATCCTAGATACTAGGAAGGAAGATGATGAATGCATCATCCTAGGAAGACCTTTCCTAGCCACAGCAGAAGCTGTGATAGATGTCAACAGAGGAGAGTTAGTCCTTCAACTAAATGGAGAATACCTTGTGTTTCAAGCACATGGCCATCCCTCTGTGACAAAAGAGAGTAAGCATGAAGAGCTTCTCTCAGTTCAAGGTCAAGAAGAGCCCACACAGTCAGACTCTAAGTTTGGTGTTGTGAAGCCACAACCAAACTCTAAGTTTGGTGTTCAAAACCCATATCCAAACTCTAAGTTTGGTGTTGGGACTAGACAACATTGACTTGATTGCTCTGTGGCTCCATGAGAGCCACTGTCAAGCTATTGACATTAAAGAATCGCTTGTTGGGAGGCAACCCAATTTTATTTATCTAATTTTATCTTATTTTGTTTTGGTGTTATTTTTGTGTTTAATTAGGTACATGATCATGAGGAGTCACGAAAAAATCAAAAAAATTAAAAACAGAGTAAAAAAAAAACAGAAGAAAAAATTTTCACCCTGGAGGACGCACGGGCCGGCATTCAGCGCCCAGAAGATGCATCTGGCCAGCGTTCAGCGCCAGAACAGAGCATCTTCCTGGCGCTGAACGCCCAAAACAAGCTACATCCTGGCGTTTAACGCCAGGATGTGCACGCAGAGGACAATCTGGCGCTGAACGCCAGAAACAAGCTTGAAACTGGCGTTCAACGCCAGAAACAAGCATCACATGGGCGTTTAACACCCAGAACATGCACCAATGGGCGTTTGAACGCCAGAATGATGCATAAAGGCAATTTACACGCCTATAGGGTGAAGGAATGGTATTTCTTTTCACCTCAGGACCTGTGGACCCCACAGGATCCCCACCTCAGGATCTGTGGACCCCACAGGATCCCCACCTACCCAATTCTCACCTTCCCTCTTAATCCTACTTTTGTGATTTGAATATCCATGTCACAATTCCCAATACCCTTCACCAATCACCTCAATACCTCTTCCCAATTACCCCATGCACCATTCACATCAACCTCCTCTTCCCCACAAACCCCACCTACCCCCACTACATTCAAATTCAATTCCCCACCCTTTCCCACCCAAAATGGCCGAATCCCAACCCCCCTCTCCCTATAAATACATCTCCTTTCTTCTTCATTTTCACACAACACAAACTCCTTCTTCTCTCCTATAGCCGAACCCCTCTTCTCCCTCTCTACTCAAATTCTCTTCTTCTTCTTCTATTCTTCTTTTTCTTTTTTTTTGCTCGGGACGAGCAAATTTTAAGTTTGGTGTGGTAAAAAGCCTAAGCTTTTTATTTTTCATTCACCATCAATGGCACCCAAGACCGGAGTTTCCTCAAGAAAAGGAAAAGGGAAGGCAAAAGCTTCCACTTCCGAATCATGGGAGAAGGAGAGATTCATCTCCAAGAGCCACCAAGACCACTTCTATGATGTTGTGGCAAAGAAAAGGGTGATCCCTGAGGTCCCCTTCAAGCTCAAAAAGAATGAGTATCCGGAAATCCGACATGAGATCCAAAGAAGAGGGTGGGAAGTCATAACCAACCCCATGCAACAAGTCGGATTACTGATGGTTCAAGAGTTCTATGCTAATGCATGGATCACAAGGAACCATGATCAAAGTATGAACCCGAATCCGAAGAACTACCTCACAATGGTTCGGGGGAAATACTTAGATTTCAGTCCGGAAAATGTGAGGTTGGCGTTTCATCTACCCATGATGCAAGGTGATGAACGCCCTTACACAAGAAGGGTCAACTTTAATCAAAGGTTGGACCAAGTCCTTGCGGACATTTGTGTGGAAGGCGCCCAATGGAGAGTAGACTCCAAAGGCAAACCGGTCCAACTAAGAAGACTGGACCTCAAGCCTGTAGCTAGAGGATGGTTGGAGTTCATCCAAAGATCCATCATCCCTACAAGCAACCGATCTGAAGTTACTGTGGATCGGGCCATCATGATCCATAGCATCATGATTGGAGAGGAAGTAGAGGTTCATGAAGTCATAGCCAATGAACTCTACAAAATAGCTGACAAGCCTTCATACATGGCACGGCTAGCCTTCCCCCACCTCATATGCCATCTATGTTATTCAGTTGGAGTTATCATAGATGGAGATGTCTCCATTGAAGAAGACAAGCCCATCACCAAGAAGAGGATAGAGCAAACAAGGGAAGTTCCTCACGGCCCCCAAGGAGAACATGAGGAAGTTCATCATCAACAAATGCTTCATGGAATGCACTTTCCTCCCAACAACTATTGGGAGCAACTCAGTACCTCCTTAGAAGACTTGAGCCAAAACGTGGAACAACTAAGGGTGGAACACCATGAACACGCCCTCACTCTTCAAGAAATAAGAGAAGATCAAAGAGCCATGAGGGAGGAGCAACAAAGGCAAGGAAGGGACATAGAAGAGTTGAAGAACATCATTGGTCCTTCAAGAAGAAGACGCCACTAGAGGTGGATTCATTCCTTGTTCTTTATTTTCTTTCTGTTTTCGGTTTTTAAGTGTTATGTTTGTCAATGTTTTTGTGTTTCTACTTCATGATCATTAGTGTGTAAACCATGCCTTAAAGCTATGAATAAAATCCATTAGTCTTTCACTTCTCTTAAAAGAAAAAATGTTTTAATTCAAAAGAACAAGAAGTACATAATTTTCAAAATTATTAGTGAATTTAATTTAATTATATTGATGTGGTGGCAATAATTTTTGTTTTCTGAATGAATGAATGAACAGTGCATATTTTTGATCTTGTTGTCTATGAGTGTTAAAATTGTTGGTTCTTGAAAGAATGATGAACAAAGAGAAATGTTATTGATGATCTGAAAAACATCATGAAATTGATTCTTGAAGCAAGAAAAAGCAGTGAAAAAAAAAAAGTGGCAAAAATTTTAGCAAAGATCCAAGGCTTTGAGCATTAATGGATAGGAGGGCCCAAGGAAATAAAATCCAGGCCTAAGCGGCTAAATCAAGCTGTCCCTAACCATGTGCTTGTGTCATGAAGGTCCAAGTGAAAAGCTTGAGACTGAATGGTTAAAGTCGTGATCCAAAGCTAAAGAGTGTGCTTAAGAGCTCTGGACACCACTAACTGGGGACTTTAGCAAAGCTGAGTCACAATCTGAAAAGGTTCACCCAGTTATGTGTCTGTGGCATTTGTGTATCCGGTGGTAATACTGGAAGACAAAGTGCTTAGGGCCACAGCCAAGACTCATAAAATAGCTGTGTTCAAGAATCAACATGCCTAACTAGGAAAGTCAATAACACTATCTGAAATTCTAAGTTCCTAGAAAAGCCAATCACTCTAAACTTCAAGGGAAAAAGTGAGATGCCAAAACTGTTCAGAAACAAAAAGCTACAAGTCCCGCTCATCTAATTAAATTAATATTCATTGATATTTTGGACTTTATAGTATATTCTCTTCTTTTTATCCTACTTGATTTTCAGTTGCTTGGGGACAAGCAACAATTTAAGTTTGGTGTTGTGATGAGCGGATAATTTATACGCTTTTTGGCATTGTTTTCATATAGTTTTTAGTAAGTTTAAGCTACTTTTAGGGATGTTTTCATTAGTTTTTATGATAAATTCACATTTCTGGACTTTACTATGAGTTTGTGTGTTTTTCTGTGATTTCAGGTAAATTCTGACTGAAATTGAGGGATTTGAGCAAAACTCTGAAGAAGGCTGACAAAAGGACTGCTGATGCTGTTGGAATCTGACCTCCCTGCACTCGAAATGGATTTTCTGGAGCTACAGAACTCCAATTGGCGCGCTCTCAACGGCGTTAGAAATTAGACATCCAGGGCTTTCCAGCAATATATAATAGTCCATACTTTATTCGAAGAATGACGACGTAACTTGGCGTTAAACGCCAAGTACACGCTGCTGTCTGGAGTTAAACGCCAGAAAAACGTCATGATCCGGAGTTAAACGCCCAAAACACGTCATAACTCAAAGTTTAACGCCAAGAAATGCCTTAGCTCGTGGAATGATCAAGCTCAGCCCAAGCATACACCAAGTGGGCCCCGGAAGTGAATTTATGCATCAATTACTTATTCATGTAAACCCTAGTAGCTAGTTTATTATAAATAGAACATTTATCTACTGTATTAGACGTCTTTGACCAGATCCTGGATTGTATTTTGATCCTTGATCACGTTAGAGAGGGCTGGCCATTCGGCCATGCCTGAACTCTTTGCTTATGTATTTTCAACGGTGGAGTTTCTGCACACCATAGATTAAGGGTGTGGAGCTCTGCTGTACCTCAAGTATTAATGAAGTTCTATTTTCTTTTATTCAAATCTCTTCTATTTTTATTCCAAGATATTCATTCGTACCCAAGAACATGATGAATGTGATGAGTCAAATTACCCTCATTATCATTCTCACTTATGAACGTGCGTGATTGACAACCACTTCCGTTCTACATGCAACAGAGCTTGAATGTGTATCTCTTAGATTCCCCAACAGAATCTTCGTGGTATAAGCTAGATAGATGGCGGCATTTATGAGGGTCCGGAAAGTCTCACCTTGTCTGTGGTATTCCGAGTAGGATCCTGGGAATCCGGAAAGTCCAACCTTGTCTGTGGTGTTCCGAGTAGGATTCCGGTAATGAATGACCGTGACGTGCTTCAAACTTTAACCTGATGGGCGTTCGTGACAGACGCAAAAGAGGGATTCTATTCCAGTAGGAGCGGGAACCAACCGGTGATTAGCCGTACTGTGACAGAGTGCGTTAGCATAGTTTTCACTGCGAGGATGGGATGTAGCCATCAGCCATGGGTGATGCCTCCAGACTGGTTAGCTGTGCAAGTGACAGCCGCACAGGTTATTTCCCCGTGAGGAATGAAAGTAGCCACAGTTGATGGTGAACCCCTATACAAAGCTTGCCATGGAAAGGAGTAAGAAGGATTGAGTAGAAGCAGTAGAAGAGCAGGCGTGCTTGAGCCATACAGCATCTGCATATACTTAACTGATACCTCTACTAATGAATCTGCATAAGTGTTCTATCCCTTTTATTATTTCTTCTTTTTATTATTTCTATTTTCAAAAACCCATAAACTATTTTAATCTGCCTAACTGAGATTTGCAAGGTGACCATAGCTTGCTTCATACCAACAATCTCTGTGGATTCGACCCTTACTCACGTAAGGTTTATTACTTGGACGACCCAGTACACTTGCTGGTTAGTTGAACGAGATTGTGAAGGAAATAAACAATGCCCTCAGAGTATACATCCTACAAGTAGAAAGAACAAGTGATCACAATTTCGTCCACCAAGAACCGACAGATGATTAGCCGTGCTGTGACAGAGCGCGTTGAACATTTTCACTGAGAGGATGGGAGGTAGCCATTGACAACGGTTAAACCCTACATACAGCTTGCCATGGAAGGAGCATTGCGTGCATGAAGAAGAAGACAGTAGGAAAGTAGAGATTCAAAAGATATAGCATCTCCAAAACCTCAACCTGTTCTCCATTACTGCAAAACAAGTATTTATTTCATGTTCTTTTACTTTTTACACTTAAATCTGAGAATTATTGATATCCTGACTAAGAGTTACAAGATAACCATAGCTTGCTTCAAGCCGACAATCTCCGTGGGATCGACCCTTACTCACGTAAGGTATTACTTGGACGACCCAGTGCACTTGCTGGTTAGTTGTGCATAATTTCAAAAGTGTGATTGTGATTTCGTGCACCAGCAGGCCAAAAGATAAGTGACCTCACCCACAAAAAGATAAGATAAGATAACTAACTTTTCTTAAGAGAGGTGACTCCACACTACTATAAATACACTGGGGCACCCAGGTATAACTCATACTCTAATTCTACACAAAAAACCTACCTAAAGCCCGTACTAACTTAAGCATCGAAGTCTCTTGCATGTACCACCTCCCTCTAGTGCACGAGGACCAGCAGCGCCATCTACTCTGACTAGTCAGACAAAAGATCTCGTCCGAGATTGACCTCCCAGTTTCAGGTAACCCTCAGAACAGCCACCAATAAATATATCAAACAAAACAAGCAAATAATACACATTACCTACATGTACTGGTCAATTGCCACATCCTCTATCTCATCATCCAAGATAACATCGGAAGGGGTCTGACAAACTTCATTAGCAGTAATCATGAAGGGATAAGCCTTCCCCCAGAGAGAGGAACCCTCACTTTGCTCAACAACATCATGCAATTTTTTCTGGTTATCATAAAACTTCTGTACTTCCTCTATTGGAACTTCTAGCCCATCATCAAAATCTTCTAACAGATCCACCACGTCAGCTTTCTTCCTTTTTAAAATTTCTTTTTTCCTCCTCGGCTTTGGTTGGTCAACTTCGCCAGTTTCGACCTTATCCGCTTTTGACGAAGATCCCTCTTTGTCAAGAAGTTTACTCTTCACCCGAGCCCTCAGACTCGTGGCAGATACACCAAGATATTTACCACCTGCAAAGCAAACAAAATCAAACATTTATCACAAATCTCAACAACAATACAATAACCCAATTAAAATTCTTACCCAAATAATCTATAACGGCCACCTTATTTTCCTCCCACTGTAGCAGATCGTATACAGAAATTAACTCTTTTCGATCAACAACCTCACTCAAATACTCAATTATGCATTCATCCCTTGGGATTATAGTTTTAGGCCCTAGAATATTTTGAGGCTCTGAACACCACCAAAGAGGAAATTTTTCCCCTAAATGCTCATCAACATAGAATGGAAAGTCACCCTCCGAATTGCTCACCTTAATATACATTTCATTGAAGTTTTTAAAGGACAACTTATAGAGCTTAAATATGCCAAACCTCGGCCAACTATTCAAATTCACCCAACCACCTTTCCAGACACCCTTCGCCTGAAACAAAGAGAAAAACAGCTCCACTGGTGGAATTTCTTCCAAAAACTCCATAAGAATTTCAAATGCACGAAAGAAAGCCCACCCATTGGGATGTAGTTGAGAAGGTGCGCAGTTCAACTACTTCAGCACTCGACACTGAAAATCACTAAAGGGAAGTTTCACCCTCAGTTCCTCCAACACACAACTATACATAAAGAAATGTTCAAAACCCTCCCCCCTATGAAAAACCATGTCATTTTCAGAGCATGGGAGTAACTCCAATCATCCTCCAAAGCCAGTCTTCACAACCCTAGCCTTGTCTATCTCATTCAAAACACCCACATCCAGAAACAATGAAACACGACTCCTCACATCATCATTTACCCAGTCGTAAAACCAATCTATCTTCCTCTTTTTCTCTTTCTCAAAACCCATTCAAAAATTGTAAAACCCGGTTAATTAATGACTAATTAACTCATAAAATAAAATATATTCTAGAAAGTGAGAAATGAGGTTTTTATGGTTTAATGTGATAGAGAAATTTAAAACGAGAATTTTGTCACCAATTTTAAAGAAATCGGCCCAAGATTGGGCTGAACGGGCCAAACCGAGACAACCGGACCCGTATTGGGCCCTTGGTTCTGCCCAATGCCCAACTAAATGAAGGGCACAGCCCTTCCTCTCCCACCAAGACACCACACACGCTGAAAATTTGAAGGGAGAAGGGGGGAGAAACATAAACCCTTGTTCCAACTTCAAGAGATCATAACTTTTGATACGGAGCTCCGATTGACAGACTGTTTGTGGCCACACGACCGCAGCATCAAGCTCTACAAAACCCATATCATTTTTCTTGAGGTAAGCCATAGTTTTATCTTCGAATTGACAGCCCTTGATTTCGAGTTTGTTGGGCAATAATGTTGAAATTGTGAGCTTCTTTGTCTTATAGGATCAAATTAGCTTGAGAGAAAGGCTTGTTCTTGCCTCCTTGGTCCTTGGGTGATGTAAGGGATCTCAAACCCTGGCGAAATTCTGAATTTGAGGTATTGGGTATTGAGTTATTGTGTTTGGGTGTGATATTGTAGCTTAGGCATTGTATATATGTGTATTGGAGCTTAATTGGTGGTTTCACAAAGCTTGGAAAAGAGCTTTGTGCTTGAAAATCTGATTTTGGGAGCTTTGAAACATTTGGAGGTTGAGGAAAAAGTGGAATTTGAAGTGTTCCAGGCGAAAACAGAAATCGACCAAGGTATGGTTTCAGTTTTCTGTATCTAAAATTGTAATGTGATTGTGAAAACGTAGGCTAGTGACCCTAGGATAAAGCTTTGGAATGTTGATGTGGTTGTTGGATAATTTGGATTGAGTTAAATATGTATGAATGATGGTGGAAATAATTGTGGGTTGTTGTAATGGTTGGTAGAGTATGAAATATTGTTTGTGATATGGATTGATATGTTTGATTGATGATAGGGTTGAGGCCCTTGTTGATAAGCATGATTTTAAAGTGTGATAATGATATGTGTATATTTATATATGGTGAGTGATGAATTGAATATTTATTTGGAGATTGAGATATGGAATGTTGATTATGATGTGAGATTTGTTAAATTGAGTTTTAGCTAAATATGGTGGAATTGGTCGGTTGATGATTGAATGAGATTTGGAAATGGTTAATGTTGGGATGGTTGAGTTTTTGGTTGATTGTGAATGGAATTGGAATGTATGCTTTGAAATTTGGGAGTTTGTGAGTTTTTGGTAAAAATAGAATTTTGGTGAACATCAATGGATTATATCTCCAGCTTTTGTTTTTGGAATTTGATTATTTTTATATCAAAAGAAAGATGATTTCATAAGCTTCAAAATGGTTTAAATTTGGTGGAAATTCGATTTTTGTGGAAGGAGATGTGATCATTGGAAGTTTGGGCCGAAAATCTGAATTCTGCAACTTCTGCAGACTTTGAGTTTTCTAGTTTGTGTGCGCACGCACAGCCCTGTGCGCATGCACAACCCAAAGGATTTTGAACCTGTGCGTATGTACAGACTTGTGCGTACACACACGTGGGGACAGGGCCACTGATGGGGGAGCTAGCACGCCCTATGCGCAGACATAACAAATGAAGGTTTGCGAGCTATGTGTTCCGAGGGTTACCTGAAATTGTAGGTCGATCTCGGACGAGATCTTCTGTGCTGGTCAGAACTGATGTGTCCGGCTGGTGAATAGCAGCCAGAGCTGGTGCGTCTGACTTGTTGGACTGAACGTGCTGCTGATCCTTTGTCACCGAAGGGTGGGGGGTACCTGCAGGGGACTCCGATGCTTAAGTTAGCAAGGGGATTAAGCAGGTATTGAGTAGAATCAGAGTATGAGTTATACCTGGGTGCTCTAGTGTATTTATAATGGTAAGATGTGGCCTTCTGTGGATAAGATAAGTTAGTTATCTTATCTTATCTTTTATCTTTAAGTGAGGTCATCTTATCTTTAAGGGAACCGCCCTTCTCGCTGTAGGCTTGGGCCGCTTTAGGATTTGGGACGTGTTCCTCTATTTGGGCCGTTCCTTGGGCTTTCGTAGGGACTTGACCGAGATCTTTGGGAAGAGGTCGGGTTGTCCTGACCTGAAGAGGTCGGTCGCTTTGTCTGTCGAACATCCCGGGTCGGTCATCTTGACCCAGGGTATGAACAGTGCCCCTGCTTGAGCTCAGTTTTCTTTTTTTGAGGTCGAGTCTTTGACTTCGGTCCTTCTTTGGTGAAGCCGAACTCAAGCATTTTGTCGATTCCTTTGTAGTTGCTTTTGAATGTAGAACGTTTCCTCTAAAGGACGCGCGCTTTTATATCGGCGCTTTTTTGGGAACGTGCGAGGGTTTGATGCTTTCTTTAATTTTGAGCATTAATTGCCCCGCTTTTCCTGGGCTCTTTACTTTGATTTTGAAAAACCCAGAAAACGGTTTCTCTCCTTTTATTTTCTTTGTAACCTCTTCGTAACTTTTTCCGCTTCTCTCTTCACTCTTCATCTTTCGCTTGCGTTTCTGCTTTCTAGCGTTAGTGGCGTCGCTCGGCGGTTTCCTAAGCAACTTTCGTTTCTTCCCCCTTTTTTCGAAGTTTCTTCCGTCTCCAGGTTAGTCCCTTTTCATGCTTTCTCTTTGATTGTGGTTTTGTGAAGAGGTTTCGGTTTTGATCCTCTCTTTTTGGCAAAGTTTGGATCTTTCTGTTTTCTTTGAGCCCTAGATTTGTTGAAGTGTGCTTTCTGAGAGTTTCTCTATTTTCTGCATGATCCTTTTCGCCTTTGTTGGGTGCCTCTAGGGCTTTGCATGTTTTCATTATTTCTGTTCTTGGTACTGCTTGTCCGTGTCTGTTCCTCATTTATTTGAAGGTTGCTTTTGTCTGCTCTTTAATAAGGTTGCATCTTTAATGGTCTCTGCTTGGCGTGCTTTTTGCTGAAAAGTGTTACTGTTTTGGATTCTTTTTTGAGAAATGCTGGGATGTTGACTTCACACTATTTTTCTGGGAACCTTGCCTTGTTACTGCCTCCAAAGGATGCCCCAGGACTTTGGTTTGAGTCTTGGGGTTTTCCTTTTCTTGCTTTTCATTGCCTGAGAAGTATTTAACCGAGTTATTTTCTCCTTTGTCCGAGATGTTTGTAGTAACCTCATTTTCTTTTTTTACTTGTAGGACTAGTTGGCCTCATGTCTTCTCGCAATAATATTGTAGAGATGTCATCCAGAGTTCCCGAGGGGATGTCCGATTGGTTGGACTCCCTTGTTTTGTTGTGTGTTTCTGTTGTGGATGCTGAGTTTTGCACATAACTGAGGAAGCGCCATAGGATTTGTGGTAACAATGCCCGTGAGGAGGATTACGAGCTTGTTGCCCCTGATTCTGACGAGAGCGTTTGCTTTCCGACTTCTATTGAGGGAGAGCGTCCCTTCTTTTATGCTTACGAATACTTTTTTAGTCAGTTGAACGTTTCTTTTCCTTTTACTGCTTTTGAAACCGACCTGTTGTGGTCATGTAACATTGCTCCATCCCAGCTTCACCCAAATTCCTGGGGTTTTATTAAAATTTTCCAACTTCTCAGTCGTGAACTAGATGTAACACCTTCCCAGACTCTTTTTCTTTACTTGTTTGTTTCCGCCAAGCCTGGCAGTTAAAAAAGAAAGCTTCATGGGTTTCTTTCCGGTCCACCCAGGGCCATAAAGTGTTTGTGATGTATGATGAGTCCTTTAAGGACTTCAAGAACTACTTCTTTAAAGTTCGAGCTGTTGAGGGGGCCCACCCCTTTTTTCTTGATGAAAATGACGAGCCTGCTTTTCCTCTAGAGTGGCAAAAGAATGTAAGAGTGCCACATTACACATGGTAAATGCTTAGTGAGGTTGAGCGGGCCTTTGTAGTTGTTCTTGAAATTTTGTGGGGAAAGCCTCCCCATCTAGATACGAAGAGATTTTTGAGTGATCCATCTTTGGTTCGGGCTGCTTTGGGTACTGTCTGCTTTACTTTTATACTTGCTTCCGAGCTTTTTCTTCTCCTATGTTGTAACTTGTCTTTTGTGGTTGATTTTGTGTTTTTCAGAGATGTCAAAGAATAATGATTCTATGAAGGCCTTCAAGAAGGCCAAGAAGGCGACTGCTGCTTTAAACATTTCGACCAAGGTGGCCGGAGAGGGATCTTCCCATGTTCTAGTTAAACCTCCTGTACCTAGTTCTCTCGGGCCGAGGAAAGCAATTCCTATTCCTTGGGTTCGTCTGGTCAATCCTCCACAATCTTCTGCTGCAGCTCCTGGTGCCCCTCCTAATAAGAAGCAAAAAACATCTGAGCCCTTTAACCTGGATGCCCCAGATTTTGATGCTATCGAGTTTGTTGACCAGCAAATTGCCCCCCTACGGTGGGCTTTCCATGGACGACGTTTCTCTTCTTCAGCATCTGGATTTTATCACAAAAAGTAGTGTGAAGATGGCTCATATGGGTGCGGCTATATTCCGAACAGTTCAGGGGATTCCGATTCATGCCACAAAATCCTTCATGGAAGAGGCCAAGTCGGAATTTGATCGAATCAAGGGTCTGAAGGAGGAGTTGGAGGTGAAGTTGGCGAAAGTGGAGAAGGAGTTGGAGGGTGAGAAGGCCAGTTCTATTGCCTTGGCTGCATCTTTGAAGCTGGCCGAGGACATGGCATTGAAACATAAGGATAGCTATGTCTCGGCTTATAGGGAATTGATGCATCTTCGGGAGGATTTGGAAACTGCTCGAGTTAATTATGGTGAGCTTCAGGGTCACCTTGTAGGTAGCATAACTGCAGCAACCAAGAACCTGATAGAGCAGTTCCGGGTTGTTGCTCCTGATGCCGACTTGACTCTCATCAGCCTGGACAATGTCGTGAGGGATGGTAAGATTGTCCCTGATGACCAAGATGATGATGAGATTGATCCTCCCCCAGTGCCTTCTCTTAAGGTGTCGACCTCCTCTATTCCTCCCGTTACATCTGATCTGGATTGCCAGTTTCTGAACCGGGATGATGGAATCGTAGATGCTGTGCCCCTTCAGACTCGTCCTCCTTCTCCTTGTCCTGACGCTGCCAAGAAGGCTCCTGATGTTTGCTGATCTCTTTCTAGATGTGTAGTTGGCCCGGCTTGTGGGCATTTTTAAAACTTTTTAATTGCTGACATTTCCTAGTTGCTTGTTTAGCAACTTTTTATTTTGAAAAACAAAAGGTAGCTTGCTATCCCTTCATGGTAGGTTTTGGTGGCCTTCCGAGGCCTTATAACTTTTGTGGAGTAATAGAGGTTGTTTTTTTTTGACTTGGCATCTTTTCAGTTTTCTACTGATGTTTGAAATCTTGTTTCTCGACCTCCTCGGATTGCTTTGTTTTATTGTTTGTAGCTTGGATCCTTTGAGGTTGTGACTTATGGGTCCAACTTGTTTCTTGGTGCATCCTTTGCGCTGGTCCCCCTTTAAGTTATTTCTATAATCCTCTTTCTTGGACCTTTGTCAGGTCTCTTTCGGGGATAACTTTTATAACTTATTTGTAAGAGATCGATTTCATTAGGTCGATCTCTTTCTAGGTTATTTCTGTAATCCTCTTTTTTGGACCTTTGTCAGGTCTCTTTTAGGGATTACTTTGATAACTTTTTAGTGGTAGGAGTCTGACTTGGTTATGTCGGTCTCCTTTAAGTTATTTTTTGTAGTCCTCTTTCTTGGATCTTTGTCAGATCTCTTTCAGGGACTACTTGTATAACTTTTTAGTGGTAGGAGTCCGACTTGGTTTTGTCGGTCTCCTTTAAGTTATTTTTTGTAGTCCGCTTTCTTGGATCTTTGTCAGATCTCTTTCAGGGACTACTTGTATAACTTTTTAGTGGTAGGAGTCCGACTAGGTTATGTCGGTCTCCTTTAAGTTATTTTTTGTAGTCCTCTTTCTTGGATCTTTGTCAGATCTCTTTCGGGGCTACTTCTATAACTTTTTGTTTTGGGCTGACTTTGTTATGTCAGGCCCTTCAAAGTTAAAGTAATCCTCTTTAATAGGGTTGGCCAGACCTCTTTCCAGGGTTTACTTATAACTTGGGTTGACTTGGTCCGACTTGTGAGCGTCGGCCAGCCTTTAAGTTATTATTTTAGCTATCCGTAAGACCTCGTCAGGTTCTTTTTTGGATTGCTTTCAATAACTTCTTACATTATTCTATGTTCACCTTTGCCGATTGGTAGAAAGTGGTTGGCATCTTTAGATCGTCCTTTGGGTGAATCGCGTTTTCACCTTTATCGGACGATTTATCTTTATCGTGGTCGTGCAGTGAAATTATTTTTCACTTTCTGCCGACCTGTCGCTTTATAACCGGACGGTGAATACTTCAGATTAATGCGTCTTGGATTCTTTGTAGAATATCTAAATAAACTTTATTCAAAGAAAAAATGCAAATATATATATGTGGGAATTTTCTTATCCCTTTAAGTCGGGCATGACCTGGATCTCAACATGGTGCCTCATTAAAAAACCTTTTCAGGAAAAAGAGCACATCCACTAATGAGATCCGTTGCCTTTTCTAGCTGTAGTACCTTCTTAGGTTGCAGGCGTGCCATGATCTGGGAAGCTCTCGTCCCTCGAGTTCGGACAGTCGGTAGTAGCCCTTCCCAAGCACTTCTATGACTCGGTAGGGTCCCTTCCAGTTTGCTGCCAGCTTTTCTTCTCCGGGCCGAGTTATTCCAATGTCGTTTCGAATTAAGATGAGATTGTTCTCAGCGAAACTTCTTAGCACTACCCTTTGATTATATCTGGAAGCCATTCGACGTTTTAGAGCTTCTTCTCTAATCCGAGCTCTTTCCTGGATTTCAGGTAGTAGATCGAGTTCTTCCCTCTGAAGTTGGAAGTTTGCTCCCTCATTATAATGGACTACTCTATGCGATCCTTCTTCAATTTTTACTTGAGTCATTGCCTCCATTCCGTATGCTAATCGGAAAGGGGATTCCTTTGTGGTGGAATGTGGCGTTGTTCGATATGCCTATAGAACTTGTGGAAGCTCCTCTGCCCAGGCTCCCTTTGCATCTTGCAGTCTTCGTTTTAACCCTGCCAATATGACTTTGTTGGCGGCTTCGGCCTGTCCATTGGCTTGTGGATGTTCGACAGAGGTGTACTGGTGCTTTGAATTAGGTGCCATTGTCTGTGGTTATAGAATATGGAACCCCGAACCTTGTGACAATGTTTCTATATAAGAATTTCCGGCTTCTCTGAGCGGTGGCATTGGCTAGGGGCTCTGCCTCGATCCACTTTGTAAAGTAATCTACCCCTACTATGAGGAATTTAACTTGTCCTGACCCCTGTGGGAAGGGGCCGAGAAGATCGAGTCCCCATTTTGCAAATGGCCAAGGCGAGGTCACGCTAATGAGCTCTTCTGGCGGGGCGATGTGAAAGTTGGCATGTTTCTGACATGGTGGACATGTCTTTACAAATTCTATAGCTTCTTTCTGTAGAGTTGGCCAATAAAATCCCGCCCGGAGTACTTTTTTGGCAAGAGCTCGTGCTCCGAGATGATTGCCACAAATACCGCCGTGTATTTCTTCTAGCACTTCCCTTGTGTTGAAGGTCGGCACGCATTTTAGTAAAGGCGTTGAGATTCCTCTTTTGTACAGGATGTTATTTATGATGGTGTAGTACTGTGCCTCCCTTTTTAACCTCATTGCCTCCTTTTCTTCTATGGGGAGCATTCCTGTTTTGAGGTAGTTGATTATGGGGGTCATCTATCCTTGGTCCTGACTTGTTATAGTCAGGACTTTTTCTTCTTCCGAGATTGACGGGTTTTGTAACATTTCCTGGATGAGGCTCCTATTGTTACCCCCTGGTTTGGTGCTGGCTAGTTTTGAGACTGCATCAGCTCGGGCGTTTTGTTCGCGGGGTATGTGGTAGATTTTATACTCCCCGATTTGTCCGAACTGTTCCTTGGTTTTATCCAAATATTTTTTCATGGTGTGATCTTTGGCTTGGTAGCTCCCTATTAATTGTGATGTGACCACTTGCGAATCGCTGTAAATGTTGAGTTTTTTAGCTCCGACCTCTTTAGCTAGCTTCAAACCGGCTAGTAATGCTTCATATTCTGCCTGGTTGTTTGAGGCCGGGAACCCGAACTTGAGGGAGAGCTCAACTTGGGTTCCTTGGTCGCTTTCTATTATCACGCCTGCGCCACTTCCAGTTTTATTTGAAGAACCATCCACGTAAAGATTCCATTCTGTGGGGGTTTCTAGGGCATCTGTGAATTCTGCGATAAAGTCGACCAAATACTGTGATTTGATGGCCGTCCGAGCTTCATATTGGAGGTCAAACTCTGACAACTCGACTGCCCATTGTAGAATTCTGCCTGCCAGATCTGTTTTCTGCAATATTCCTTTTATGGGTTGGTTAGTTCGAACCTTAATGGTGTGAGCCTGGAAGTACGGGCGGAGTCGTCGAGATGCTAGGATGAGGGTATAGGCAAATTTTTCTATTTTCTGGTAGTTTAGCTCGGATCCCTATAGTGCTTTGCTAATGAAGTAGACGGGTTTTTGCCCATTTTCGTCTTCTCTGACTAGTGCAGAGGCTATTGCCCGGCTCCCTACTGCGAGATATAATATGAGCGGTTCTCTTTCTTGTGGTCGAGATAGGATAGGTGGCCGTCCTAAGAACTTCTTGAAGTCTTGGAAGGCTTGTTCACATTTTGTCGTCCATTCGAACTGTTTTCCCTTTTTTAAAGTAGCATAGAAAGGGAGAGATCTTATCGCAGCTCCTGCTAAGAATCGGGATAGGGCAGCCAACCTCCCATTAGGTTGTTGTACTTCTTTGACACAGGTTGGGCTCTTCATGTTGAGTATGGCTTGACATTTGTCTGGATTTGCTTCAATTCCCCTTTGTGTGAGCATGAAGCCTAAGAATTTGCCTGCTTCTACTACGAAGGTGCATTTTGCGGGATTGAGCCGCATGTTGTGCTTCCTTATAGTGTAAAACACTTGAGTCAGGTCGGATAATAATGTATCTTCTCTTTGTGTCTTTATCAACATGTCATTCACATAAACTTCCATGATTTTTCCGGTGTGATATGAGAAGCCTTTATTCATTAGCCTTTGATAAGTAGCTCCTGCGTTCTTAAGATCGAAAGGCATCACGATGTAGCAGTAGTTTGCTTTTGGTGTTAGGAATGAGGTCTTTTCTTGATCTGGTGGATACATGGGGATTTGATTGTATCCCGAGTATGCGTCCATAAACGAGAGATATTTGTATTCGGAGGAAGCATCTACTAAAGCGTCAATACTTGGGAGTGGGTATGGATCTTTTGGACAAGCCTTGTTGAGATCGGTGTAATCGGTGCACATTCGCCACTTTCCATTTGATTTTTTCACCAAGACAACGTTGGTTAGCCATAGCGGGTATTTGACCTCTCTTATGAATCCGGCTTCCAGTAGTGCCTGTACTTGCTCGTCCACAGCTTGGGATCGCTCTGGCCCAAGTTTTCTTCATCTCTGTTGCACCGGTCGAGATCCTGGATAAACTGCCAACTTATGACACATTAGTTTAGGGTCTATGCCTGGCATGTCTGCGGCATTCCATGCGAAGAGATCGACGTTATCTCGCAAGAATTGTATTAGTAATTCTTTTAAATCTCCTTTTAGGATTGTGCTGATATTGGTTGTTTTTTCCGAGGTATCCCCGATCTGAATCTTTTCTATCTCGCCTTCTGGCTGGGGACGAAGTTCTTCTCGTCGGTGAACTCCGCCTAGCTCGATTGTGTGGAACTCTTCTCCTTTGCCTCTGAGGTTTAGGCTTTCGTTATAACAGCGACGTGCCGTCTTCTGGTCTGCTTTTATCGTGGCTATCCCTTTTGGGGTTGGAAACTTCATACGTAGGTATGGGGTCGAGACTATTGTGCCGAGTTGATTGAGTGTTGTCCGTCCTATGAGAACGTTGTAAGTTGAACTTACATCGACTACGATGTAGTCTATTTTAAGGGTCCTGGATTGGTCCCCTTTTCCGAAGGTTGTATGTAGTGGTATGTATCCGAGTGGTCGAACCGGGGTATCTCCTAGCCCAAACAGGCTGTTTGGATATGCTTTAAGTTCTTTTTTTTTCCAAGCCGAGTTTATCAAAGGCTATTTTGAATAAGATGTCGGCAGAACTCCCTTGGTCTATTAATGTGCGGTGTAGGTTGGCGTTTGCCAATATAATGGTGATAACCATGGGATCATCGTGTTCTGTGATGATGCCGGATGCGTCCTCTTTAGTGAATGTTATTGCCGGAATGTTGAGTGCTTTCTCCTCTTCTTCGACATGATATACTTCTTTGAGATATCTTTTGCGAGAGGATCTGGAGATCCCACCTGCTGTGAATCCGCCGTGTATCATGTGAACATGTCTTTTTGGTGTTTGTTCTGTTCGTTCGGTATCTTCATCCCTTCGTCTCTTTCTTTGATCATCTTGAGTGGCCAGGAATCGATCTAATTTTCCTTCTCTCACCAATTTTTCTATGATATTTTTTAAGTCGAAGCATTCGTTTGTGGAGTGTCCTCGGACTTGATGGTATTCACAATATTCCTTTCGGTTTTCTCCTCCCGTTTTGCCTTTGAGCCGCCGTGCTGGGGGGATTTTTTCCGTATGGCAGACTTCTTTGTATATCTCGACCAGAGATGCCCTGAGAGGGGTGTAGTTATGGTATTTTTTTATTTTCTCCCCTTGTCGATCTTCTTTTCTTTTGGGTTCCTTGTCTTTGTCTTGGTAGGAGGCCCCCGATTTTGAGGTTTCTCCTAACCGAGCATTTTCCTCCATGTTGATATACTTTTCTGCCCGCTCCTGCACTTCGTCTAAGGAGGTCCGGTACTTTTTTGATATAGATTGGCTGAAAGGTCCCTCTCGTAGGCCATTGATGAGTCCCATGATGGCGGCCTCCGTTGGTAAGCTTTGTATGTCCATACATGTTTTGTTGAATCTCTCCATGTAGTTGCGGAGGCTCTCCCGATCTCCTTGTTTGATCCCTAGTAAACTGGGGGCGTGCTTGGCTTTATCTTTCTGAATGGAGAATCTGGCTAGGAATTTTTTAGCTAACTCATCAAAGCTTGAGATGGACTTCGGGGGTAGGTTGTCGAACCATCGGATCGCTGTCTTTGTGAGAGTTGTTGGAAAAGCCTTATAGCGAACAGCATCTGGGGCGTCAGTGAGGTACATTCTACTTCTGAAGTTGCTGAGGTGGTGGTTGGGATCCGTGGTGCCATCATACAGGGTCATATCCGGGAGTTTGAATTCTTTTGGAATTTTGGTTTTCATGATTTCCCTGGTGAACGGGTCTTGATCTTTGCGTGAATTTTCCTCGAGATTAGTCCGGGGGGCTTTTGATTTGATATCGGCTTCCAATTGCTGTAGTTTTTCTTCCAACTCTCGACGTCGCCGCACCTCTCTTTGGAGATCTCTTCCAATTTCCCGTTGTTGTTGGGTTTCTTTTTCCAGTTGTTTTAGGCGATCCAGGAGCGCTTCTATTGCCCCTGAATTTGGTGAGTCTTTGTCTTTGTTGGTTTCCGGAGTGTTTTGTAACGTGACATCCACGTTTTTGTGCGGTGTCTGATCCTCCAAACCTGAATCATGGTCGTTGTCATGGTCGTCCGCCATGGTGATAGAATGACTTCCAGGTTCCCCAGCAACGGCGCCAATGTTCTGAGGGTTACCTGAAATTGTAGGTCGATCTCGGACGAGATCTTCCGTGCTGGTCGAAACTAATGTGTCCGGCTGGTGAATAGCAGCCGGAGCTGGTGCGTCTGACTTGTTGGACTGAATGTGCTACTGATCCTTTGTCACCGAAGGGTGGGGGTACCTGCAGGAGACTCCGATGCTTAAGTTAGCAAATGGATTAAGTAGGTATTGAGTAGAATCAGAGTATGAGTTATACCTGGGTGCTCCAGTGTATTTATAATGGTAAGATGTGGCCTTCTGTGGATAAGATAAGTTAGTAATCTTATCTTATCTTTTATCTTTAAGTGAGGTCATCTTATCTTTAAGGGAACCGCCCTTCTCGCTGTAGGCTTGGGCCGCTTTAGGATTTGGGACGTGTTCCTCTATTTGGGCCCTTCCTTGGGCTTTTGTAGGGACTTGACCGAGATCTTTGGGAAGAGGTCGGGTTGTCCTGACCTGAAGAGGTCGGTCGCTTTGTCTGTCGAACATCCTGGGTCGGTCATGTGACCCAGGGTATGAATACTATGCGTACGCACAGACCTGTGAGCCCGCACACGTCGGGAATTCCAATCTGTTGATGGCGCTAGTACACCTTGTTCACACACTCAACTCTGGAAATTTAACTTCCTATGCATACGCATAAGTCTGTGCGCATGCACACTTTCAGAAAATGCTTCTAGGTGTGCGCGCGTACACCTCTGTGCGTATGCACGCGACCCAGTTCGCTTCTAAAGCTTTTGTTTTCAAGTCTTTCACATTCCCAACAAGCTTGTAACCTTCCGAGATGTTGCTTCACACTTATAAACCCCCAATTTCATCCCTTAAATCTTAAATTGATGTGAAATGCCTAGCGAATGAGAGTAAGCTAGGAGATAGGATAACTCGTGGGTGAAGAAAGGGTATGCTATGATGAGTTATGATGAAAGATGATGATATGAGTAGTTGAGGAGGTTGGTGGAGTGCTGTAATAAGATGAGCCGAATGGCTGAGTATAAGATGAGCCGGATGGCTGTATGTGGTGATGATTAAGGCTGATTATGAACTATGATTTGTAAGCCGGATGGCTGAGATGAATATTAATGTAGGGCTGTGATTAAATGCATATATACTAAATTGTTGATTGTTGTGATTGTTGCATTCTACCTATCTGAGATACGAGTTTCCCTGGTTAAAAGCAGTGGCTAGCCACCACGTGCTCCAGGTGGAGACTCGATACTCTGCTGACCCTATGTCGTAAGTGTGGCCGGACACTGTGAAAGTTTCGGATGAGCTCGCCCCCATAAATATACACCAGTGAGGGTGTTGGTTGTATATATTATGTTATTTTATGAGGTAACTCGAGTTGGGGATGCACGACAGAGGGACAGTCCAATGGTTAGCTACCAGGACTTGTCGGGCTGACTTTATAACCGACAGATGAGACTCATCAGCCACTAGGATAGGCAAGCATCATATGCATTATATGTGATTTGTCTGGGTTGCCTAATTAATTGCATCATTACTTGCTAATTGCCTAATTGTCTTATTTGCATCCTACTTGTGCATCTCTTGTTTGATATGCTTTTATTTGCATCTCAACTACTGTTGGCGGTTGAGAGGTTTGCAGGATTTGGAAAGGGGATATATAGTTCGACCGAAGATCCTTAAGCTAGTTGCCTGTTTTCCTTTTTAATGGATTAGTTATATTTATACGCTTTGGTTATAAAATGGAAGTTCTAGGATTGCCTTCGGCTTTCTCAGGATATTATATGTTAGATATTTGGGCACTGTTACTATGCTGAGAACCTCCGGTTCTCACCCATACGAATTTTGTGGTTTTCAGATGCAGGACGTGAGGCTCCTTGCTGAGGCATGCTGGAGACTTCCATTTTGGCGAAGATCCTTAGCTCTCAGGATTGTATTTTCATTTATATACTTGTTTAGATACTTAGATTTTCCACTATATATATATATATATATATATATATATATATATATATATATATATATTGTATTGACTCATCTTAGAGGATATTTTGGAGAAACAGGTTCTGTATATTGTCTTTTGGGTTGTCTTTTGGGAAGTTCCATATACATGTATGTCTACTTTTATGCTCGGACCGGTTATCTTTGCAAACCGAGTTCTGAGTCTTGATATTTGTATTTTTGGTACTCTTTTGAATATCTCTTCAACTTAGCTCACTCTTTATATGTTCGTTTACGTTGTCGATCAGAGTGTTGCGCTTTTCGATTTAACAGTTTTGATTTATCCCTTTTTCTTCAAAGGCTCCTAGTTATAAACCCTTTTCACACTACTATGTGTACTAAATTTTATTTTAAAGGTCGTAATACCTCGCCACCTCTGTTTTATGAATTAAGCATAAGACTCTATGTGGTAGGGTGTTATAAAAATAGCAGTGAAGAAGAAAAAGAACAGAAAATGAACCACAGAATCTAAACTGAGAAGACAAGAAAAAGGATTAACACATACCTCTTTTACCCATTTTTCCATTCCACAGGCCTCAGAAAGAATAATGTAGCAAACATGCAAACCTTCAGGATTCCAAAGAGTTTTAATTAACACACTTAAACCAAATTTCAGTTCCATTTCCTCCTATCCAATCAATTACATCAAACCCAATGAGCCTGCATTGGAAACACGCACGCTCATTAAACTTTCATTTATCTCTCTCCTAATCATATCAATGTATAGTTTCAATTATTGTTCAATAAAGCACCTTGATCTGGGGGGCTCCAAGGGTAACCCAACCTCGCCGAGCGACACCCTCACTCAATAGTCGACTTATAACTCATTAAAAGCTCAACCTTCTTCATTAAACATATTTCCAGCCTAAGCTTGGGGGCTATGATCCAGTCATTATATATCCGAGGTTATAACTAGGCATCAAGTATCATAAGTCGGCAAGCTAGCGTTATAGTTCGGCAATTCAAATAATCTCAACGGACTATGTCTTGGAATCGAAACGTCTGATTAGATTTCATCACCTTATTATTACTCTTCAATTTAGACAATAAAACGGAAATATAACCGACCTATTCGTCTTCACTTATAAAAAGGTATAGTCTTCTATCCTAAAAAAGGCACATTAAATTCTCAATAATGACTTAAGCTTTGGAGTGCCTTTGCAGGTACACTCCCCCCTCTCTTGTTCATACTCTGCGTGATTGGACATCTCTCAGGCGAAAAGTTCGGACTAGCCCAAGGCTCATAGACCGGCGCCGAAGATGACAACTCGGTGTCGTCTCCTAATAGCTGAGCTCCCCTCCAGGTATCCACACAGGAACAATAATAATTATAATATTATATATCATATCTTTTTAATAATTATTTTGATTCTTTTTTAGATTTATATAGTTTTTAAATAATTTTGTATTCTTTCTAATACAATATTTTAAATATACTACTTTTATTTCTTCTTATTATATTTATCTAAATAGTTAGAGAATTATTTGTTAATAATTTTTAATAATATATTATTATTTTTTATTATTCAACTCAATATTATTATTATTATTATTATTATTATTATTATTATTATTATTATTATTATTATTATTATTATTATTAAGTTTAATTATTCTGTTGGTTCATGTAATTTAACTAAATTTTTAACTAGATTCCTATACATTTTTTCTTTTCAATTCGATCTTTAAACCATTTAATTTTTTTCAATTAGGTCCCTACCGTTAAAAAAAAGTATGAAATAACAAAATATTCTATTAAAAAAATAAATATTATAAGGTTAAGGATAAGAGCCTTAATCAAGAACACCTCAATATTTTCTTAATTTCAAAAGAACCCTTGTCATTTTTCGAGACTCAGAAACTCCAAACCCTTGTTGTTTTTTCGTTGAGCTCTTCTGCTGGAATTTCCATTGAAGTTCGTCGACCGTCACCTTCCCTTAGACCCTCACTTTCCCTAGCCCCTAACCTGCTTCTTCCTCTCACAAGTAACAAACTTGTCACTTCACTGTGTTTCACCCTCCCTCTCTCATCCTCGCTCTTATCGTCGTTCTATCCCATTACTCATTCTACCTATTTTACACAGAGTCTGAAGAAGACTGTGATAAGTATACACTGACTTCGTAGATCTGATTAGAACCAATAAAGACAAGAGATTTAAGGAAAGCGGATGCAAGTGGTGGATCAGTAGAACGAGTATAAAGCCGGCAATGGTTCAGTGATGAAGATAGGGGAACAGCTGTCATTAGCGCCTCTTTTTCATAGATCTCTATCTTTCTCTGTCTCTGTCTCTATCTCTATGTAGTGAACCAGCGACGACATGTATGAAGTGGTTCAACGGCAAAGATGGAGGAACACCCACCACTAGTGCTTCTTTATCGCTCTCTCTTCCTATTAGTACACTTTGATTTTAGGTGTAAAAATTAATCTAATACTAAAAGTAGTTTATTTGAGATTAATCTTTGAAATTGTTCTGAATTAGTTTATTTGAAATTAATCTGTTTGCAAAAAGTTGATTTTCGTTCAATCTGGTATTGAATGGTATTGAAGGTGTTGTTTGGAAATTTTTTTATTTTTATAGGGTATGGATAAATATGTAAATTCATAGTTCACTAATATATTTTTTATGTTTAATGTCAACAGGGACTTAAATGAAAAAAATTAAATAGTATCAAGACCCAATTGAAAAAAAAGTATAGAGATTGAATTAAAATTTCGATAAAATTATAAGAAATTGCAGAGTAATTAAATCTTTTTATTATTAGGTTCCTATATTTTTTCTTTTATTTAGGTCCCTATACTGCTTTTAATTTTGTAATTGGGTCATTTTCATGTCAGAAATGTTAAAATTAACAAAAAATTTCTCCCAAAATATATGTGATCAAAGATCTAATTTAGTTCTTAATTGTGAAAACCTTTAATTTTTGGAGAAATATTCTGTTAAATTTAATATTTTTTACACTAGCAAGGACGTAATTACAAATTAAAAACAGTGTAAAAATTCAATTAAAAAAAGTACAAAAATCTAAATGCAAATTCGGTAAAATGATAGAGACTAATAGAATAATTAAATATTATTATTAATTTGACAATATTTAGTGAATACATATAAAATTCACTTTAAAATATTTTAGTTCATTTTTTCTTATAAACATTGAGTTATTTGTTTATTGCATATAATACTTTTTTTTATTAAATATAAGTACTTTTGTGAATTTTTGTATTTTATGCATTGTTTGGTATTAGTATAAATAACAAAATATATATGAAGTTATTTTATATAAGGTAAATATATTCATGAATAATTTATTTTAGAAGCATATTTCAAACATAAATATAATAAATAAATATTTTTTGTGCATCGCACGGTACATATATTAGTTTTACCAAAAAATATGTACTATGAACCTAGATTTTTTGGTTAATAATTTAGATAGTATTTGTTTTGAGGTACTGAGGTTGAGACCGTGAGATTGAGACTTAATATTATGTTTAGTGATTAAAAATTGGAACTAAATGTTAGTCTCAAAACACAAAATTTTAGTTCTTTTAATACTTATAGAAAGTGAAAACACATGGGACTGAAATTTTTGGGGATAAGACTAAAACTTTAATAACTTTTTTCCTCAAATGACCTCACTCAATTTCATATTCCAAATTTACCCCTCACAATCCCTCCACTACCAACACTTTCAGACTCTTTACCTCTCACCTTTCAATCCCACCCTAGCTTTCATCCTACCATCACACCTCTGCCATTGATAAATTTCTATTTCATGATAATTTTTTGTTTGAAAAGTGTAAAATTTATCAACTTATCTTGCATTTATGCATTGAAAATGTAGATTTTTGTGAATTTCTTCTAATTGTGATTAATTATGAAAAATATGTTTTTTATGCTTGAAAATTATCAAATTTAATTCACTTGTCTCTCATTCGATGCCTTGATGTGTTTAGTTTTGTGATTCAATATTTTGAAAACAAGAATGGCTTGAAGAAATGAAGAAAAAGCATGCAAAAGTGGAGAATTCATGAAGAAATAAACATTGAAAAATTTCATAGTTATGCGTACGCATGCCATATCCATTTGTATCTCTGCCAATTTGTGCGTACACATGGCTTGTGCGTACGCATAAGTAGCGGCACGTGATTCACTTAAGTAAACACGTGAATCGTGATTTCATGCCCAATTTTGTCCAAATCTAACTCATTTCTGATCACTATAAGAAAAACACCCATTCAGGTACACTTGAAAAGTGTAGCCAAAAGTGAAAAAAAATGATGCCTTAGGCTACGACTATGCTTTCTGGGCTATGGCTACGCTTTCTGGGGTGATTCCTATTCGGCCGTTGCCTATTCTCAAAGGCTACGCTTTTCTGCACCAAGGGCTACGCTTTTAGCATTTGAGAATAGGGTGCGCTTTTCAAGTGATGCTGTCCATGATCAAAGGCTACGCTTTTCAGCTTCCATTTTTACTAGAATAGGCTACGCTTTTCAGCGCTACTGCATCACCTCAAAATCGTAGCCACATTGTATACCATAGCTATCGTTTATAAGTATAGCCTTAGGTCCCTCTTTTTTTTTTATACCATAGCTACATCATATAAGTGTAGCCTTAGGTCTCTCATTGTTTTTTTATTTTCTATATATATATATATATATATATTATTTTTTTTTTCAAAAACCTAATATTTAATAATATAATTATATATATAATCCTATATTTTTTATTAAATTAGTGAAACATTATAAAATAAAAATAAATACATAATAATACTATGTAATATTATTTAAATAATAAAAATTATCCTTAAACAAGATTTATGTTGCCATAATAAATTAGCAACCATAAAATCTTCTATTTGAGAATAATACAAATTATTTCTCTAAAAATACAATTTATTTCTCTAAAAATAAATTACTTCAAATATAAGATCTTCTATCTGGGAATAATACAAATTAGCAGCCATCATTCTAACTAGTAAACAAGTCCTTCTCCATCAACACATCGTTTCTGATTATAGTAATCTATTGACTCCTCGGTAGTTGGAAAGAACTGCAGCACATTTAATTTACCAAATCTAAATAAAATTGAGCAGCATAAAGAGAAAGATGGAGTAAATGTAAAGCAGGTTCATTAAATTTAGAAGAAAATGTTTAGATACTACTCACCTTTAAGAATAATAGAAGACTGGAAATCATCAACCCTGTTCTTGCCATTCTAGCCCTACAATGGACAACCACAACATTCTCAATATCTAACTTCAACCACGAGTATGCACTATGACAGAATAAGATAATCAGTTGAAGTGGGGGGCAATTATGGTCATCAAATGGAAAGCTAGCCACCTGAAGAGGGAATTTGATATTGCAGATGAAAGCAGCAGTTGGTTTGAAAAATAAATCTAAAGTGCTGAAAAAAACTATAACCCAAGTGAAATAGAAAGCTGACACATGTAGTCTAAGCTGTCTAGCTATTATCATAACAAAACTAATGATAGATGATATGAATTAATATATTAAAAGTAAACAAAGAAATTAAAGCAAAACTATGCAAACTTACCAAGAAATTTTTTTCTATTAAAAATATATCATATAAGAAAGAATTGACAAGACAGTGTATGAAGGAGGAATAAAAGTATATCTAGGAACCATATCAGAATTAAATGTAATTGATGAAGCAAGATGTCAAATAGGATATTGAGTAACTATAAAGGCAGGATATCAGAGGCAAAACACTCAGAACATAAACAGGTAATATAAGCAACATGTTCAAAGCAGCAACGAGGAGAAAAAAAAAGTAAATCCAGAGTGAGATGGAGTTGCATATATGGAGCTGTAACTTAAAAAAAATAGGAAATCATAAAATCTAAACAAACCAATCCTTTATCTGTGTTGCAAGAAAATGGAGGGAGAAAAACTGCAAGAATACTGACACATTCTATTGGTTCTAGAAAGTTTGAAATCAGAGCAAAAGAGTTTTAAATCAAGCTTTCTATTCAACCAAATTAAAACATGGAAGACCCTAAAATTTGAATCATATATACTAAACATACTCAACTTTCACCTCCAATTGGTTTCACTTCAATATCATTCCAGAATTAAAAATTATAAAGTCTCAAAGTTACTAACCTAGAAAACAAAACCTGACTTTTACTGCATAATACATCTTACTTTAAAAATATAAATCTTTAAAATCACAATTCTAACAATTCAAAATTTTTATGAAATTAAAGTATTAGGACCAGAGTTCCATTTAAAATTGGTTCCATTTCAAAATTTAAACCGGAGAAATTCCAATAGAGGAAACAAGTTGCTGTTGTGTTAAACATTCTGCAGAAAAATCAGATTTGACATCCATAATTCAAAAATACACCATAAATCATAAACTTAATGAAAAAGTCTCAAATTCACTAGTCCAGCTCCCTATATTCCCAAGCTTAATCCGGACTTGGTTCCACACAATTCCGATAATCACAGAATTAGTTATAGCTTTTCAAAGTTTCCGGCTTCGTTTAAAAGTAATGCAGAAAATCAAGTTTTACATTTTAACTTTGAAAAATCATAACTAGTTCTATAATTAATTCAAACTTCTCAAAATTGAGTCCCAACAACAAATTTTATTATACTTTACTCAGCCTTTAGTCTCATATCATTTTGATTATCGTTGAATAACTGATTCACTTCCAAAGTCATCTTTTAATTTCAAAAATCAGATTTTCAGCAACTATTTAGTATTCAAAATCCAACCCTTCAAAACCCCTCAAAACCAATTCCAAATCAACCACCAACCAAGTTCATTAACACTACAATATACCAAATAACAGCTCAACGTCAACAAATCCAACATAACCCATTAAAATTCAGAAATTCTCAACAATTAGTCATCAAACAATTTCCAATCTACATAATCAATCAATATCACTAATCAACAATTCCAAATCACTATCTCAACCATTCCAATCACAATTTCAGCCACAATTCAATATTCACATAATCAATCAATTACTCACAGCTATTAAATCTATTTACAGTTATTCAATAAACCTTGTAGGCATTCTTAAATTGAAATTGTTTTAAGCCCCCTACCTTGATTAGCTGAACCGGAAGGAATTAACCACGATAAACCTGCTCTTTTTGAATTTATAGCAGCAGCAACAATTCCAACATAATTGGGACATGGCAGCAGCATCAACCATGATCACACCCACAACAACAACAATTTTGACAGCTTCAGCAGAACACAGCAACACTAAAACAAAGGTATCGGCTACCGTAATTAAAATAAGAATATAGCAGAGAAACAAAATGCTAAATAGAATAAGAGTCGAAACATTACAGGGTCATGAATGGAGGTTCAGAGTCAAAATGAAGAAGATGGCGCAACAGTTTGTCTTTGATGGGAAGCAGAAGCTGGTGAATTAAAAATTATTAAAATGATTATGTTGCAAGTATAGTTCTTAATTCACCAAAAATCTGCCTATCAATTTAGAAATATGTCACAGAGAGTTTAAATTAAAATTACTGGAAGTTTTAAGTCCCAGGTCGTCTCCCAACGAGTTGCAAAGAAGTGTGCTATCTTATTAATCAGATGTTCAAGAAGTTGAGTTGAGTAAATTGGGATTTAAATTGAGGGAAATTAAATAATATGAATAAAAGCCTTGACTGGGAATTGATTGGTTGGGATCTCTATCATTGATGGAGTGATTTTTAAGATTAATTTATAATTAATGGTTGCTCTGTTTGGTTATCCTTTACTAGGTAAGGGGAAGTCAAACAAGTTGAATTACTGGATCTGTTCACAAGTTACAACCCACTTAGTTCAAAGGGATTGACGTCGGTGACAGGATGGTAATTCAACAGTTAACCCAATTACAAATTTTCTTTCAATCCTTCCAACTCAAGAGTTCCTTTTTAATCAATTCCCCATCAAGTAATGAAACTACTCACGCATTGTAAATAATAAATCCATTAAACATGAAAGGGAATAAAAAAAAGACATAGTTATTGAAATTGAAATTGAATGAAAAAGAATCCTTGCATTAAATAATCATAAGAGTATTTGAATGACAAAATTGAACAAAAACAAGGAACATGAAAGAATAGAACCAAGTTAAGAAGACAAGCTCGAGTGATGAAGTCTTGATGAGGAAATAACTCTTCTCAATGTTTCAATGCTAAGATCAATTAAAGATTAAAATTAAAACTAGAGAGAAAAACCTAAGAGAGAAAACTAGATCTCCAAACTACTGAATGAATGTATGTTGTTTCTGCATATTCTTTGACTCTAGTCTGCTGTTCTGGGCTGAAAACTGGGCCGAAATAAGGTCCAAAATCGCCCCCCAGCGAATTCTGCAGATTATGCAGATCGCACATGTCACGCGATCGCGTCATCCATGCGGACGCGTCGCTTGCGCTTTTTCCTTGCCACGCGTTCGCGTCGTCCACGCTACCGCGTCGCTTGCGCTTTCCAATCCGCGTGGCCGCGTAAGCCATGCGGCAGCGTCACTGCAATTTGCGCTCCTTCGCGCGGTCGCGTGAGCCATGCGACCACGTCACTTCTCGCTGGTTATCTCCTCAAACTCTTGTGTTCCTTCCATTTTTGCTAGCTTCCTTTCCAATCTCCAACTCATTCATGCCCTATAAAGTCTGAAACACTTGACACAAGGATCACGGCATCAAATGGAATAATGGAGAATTAAAATTAAATAATTAAGGTCTCTATGGAGAAATTTTCAAACATGTACTAAATTTAGGAAGGAAATCTAAATGAATGCTAAATTAATGAATAAGTGGGTAAGGATCATGACAAAATCACACAATTAAACACAATATAAACCAGAAAATAGTGGTTTATCAACCTCCCCACACTTAATCATTAGCATGTCCTCATGCTAAATTGAAGGAGACAAGGAAATAAGTATGAACATGTAAAAACTCATGAAATGCAATGCAATCCTACATATATAAATAAATGCAACTATATGATTATTGTCCACTTGATCAAAAGTAAATAAGCCCTTCAAAACAATTACAAATCAAATTCCACTAATTCTATCATTATACAATAAAACAGATAAAAGTGCAAGAAGATAGCTTATGAAAGCAGGAAACATGAAAATTCAAGCATCGAACCCTCACTGATAATGTATGTACGCTCTGATCTTTAGTGTATAGGGTAATCACTCTATTCTTCTCTAGTCATGTTTTCTAACTTTTGTTTTTCTCCTAACCAATCAACAACAGTTAATATACCAATGCAAACATCATGAGGTCTTTCCAGGGTTGTAATGGGGCCAAGGTGCAGGTAAGGGTATACATATGGTTAAGTGAGCTTTATAAATTGAATCTTTAATTAACCTAAGCTCTCACCTAATATACATATACTCTATATACTTTAAATTCATGCCTAGCTACCCATAATTCCCTTTTTCAACCCATACTCATGTTTCAACTTTGTATTTTGATTCTATCATTTGTGCATTGATTTTTGAATTCTAAATTTAACATTGGGGTAATTTTGTCCCCTTATTTATTTATTTATCATCAGTTTTTTTGAATTGAAATAAATAAAGCTTATCAATGCACATAGATTTTTTTTTTCAATACTTATAGTTTCACATGAGTAGGTATCCAAATTCCCTTTAGATTTTCATGACACATTCCCTTAACAACTTTTGTTCCCACAATTTCCCATACTTAACTAGCACATACAATTCTATCTTAAGCTAACCAAAGATTCAATTTGGGATATGCAATTGTTTTTCAGCTTAAGGTTAGTAATGTGGTAAAATATAGAAACAATGGGGTTTTTAAAGGCTCAAAGTGGTTAACAAGGGTAATTGAAAAGGGTAGGCTTGACTTGGATAAGTGAGTTTAAACAAATAATGGCCTCAATCATGTGCAAGAATGTAAATATAATAAATATTGGACATATAAGATAAAACAAAATATAGATTACAATCATAGAGAAGTAAACACACAAGAATAAAATAATTATGGTTAAATAATGTAACCATACATAAAGGCTCAAATCTTTCACAGGTTGTGTGTTCTTTAGCTCAAACGTCATGTTCCAAATACAACTCAAGTAGATTTATCATAAAAAATTTCTGAAAAATTAGTGAAATTTTATTCCAAAGATAGATTTTTAAAAGAAACTTATTGTCTTTTCAATCAAGTAGAACATGCATGCAACTATTCTAACCTCTGCAATTTATTCTATTCTATAAAGGGAAGAAAATCTAACTAAAATATCCTAATTATTGGTATACAGAGAAGATAAATTACCTCCGGAAGTCAGGTACTGACCGACGTCCCCACACTTAAGGCTTTGCACCGTCCTCGGTGCCATCTGTCAGGAACAGGGGTGGGCTGGTAGCAGTATCTCCACAGTCGGGACTATCATGGCTCCCGGTGCTGGTAAAAGAAGTGGAGTCCGGAGTGTCTGAGTCCTTGAATTTGCCCATGATCAGCTCCTTGAGGTATGTGAATCGGCGCTTGTTACGGCGCTCTCTCATCTTAGCTTTCTGTTTATGCCGATCCAACTTTTCAAGTATCTGCTAGAGCAATTTCTCAGTTGTAGATGCTTGTGGTGTTGATGAAGGAATATCTTCAACTGGCTCAGTATGCTGGCTTGTAGTGGCTGCTGAAAGTCTGAGGTATTTCCCGTTAGGGACATATTGATCATCTCGTGGAAGCATGGCTTTGGTGTCCCCAGCTTTGTAGGAGACTCCGGCGGCTGAAACAAGATCTGAGACCAGGGCGGGAAAAGGTAGGTCGCCCGCAATTTGCACATGCTCCATAGCATTCCGGATGTGTCTTGAGAGATTCAGAGGTTGGTTTGTAAGGATGCACCACAGTAGAACAGTCATGTCTACAGTGAAGGAGGACTCATGAGTGCTCAGAAAGACGTAATGGGACATGATCTGTGCCCATACGCGAGCCTCCAAGGTAAGTGCGGAAGCCAAGATTCCCTTAGGGCGGGTACGGTGGTATCCGTAGATCCAATGGCTGCCAGGTAATGCAATGACTCCGAGGACGGAGTCCCAGTCAAGTTGGTATCTCTAGCGCTGAAGGGTGGCTTCTTGAAAAGCGTCCATTCCTGCTGGAAAAGGGGGAAGACTCAGAGCTTGTTGGATGGCCTCTTCTGTAATGGGCACTTGCTTCTGCCGGACATAAACAGACTGCAGGGTCGGTATGTAGAAGTTGGAGTAGAACTCAACTACCCAAGAGAGATTGCGCTGCCTCGGCTGTCTCCGTTAGAAACCCCATTGTCTTCGTTCAATTTGTGGCTCAACAAAGGTGGCAATATTGGACGGGAGGATTAGAAGGTATTCATTGTTATAGTTCCTTTCTGCTAGGATAGGGAACATCTGCTCACAGTAGCGATTGGAAAATCGCGCAGCGTCCTTTGCTGGAAAGGCTTTCTCCTTTTTGTCAACCTTTATTATCCTCTTAACTCTTTTTGTTGAGGGCTTGACTGTGGTAGAAGAAGGCTCTGCCACTAATGCTCTTTTAGTTCCTCTTCTTGCTGGTGGTTTGGAAGTAGCTTTCTCCTTTCCTTTCTTGGTGGCCATCCTGAAAGAAGGGAAAAGAAAGGAAATTAAATGCAAAGAGATAGAGCAAAGAAGAGGGTAGTGTAAGTGATAATCAATGCACAATAAGGATAAAGGGCAGTAACAGATGGTCCGGATTACATGTGAAAAGCTCATTAATGGAAATATAGCAAGTGCATGTAGGACAATAAAATGCGAGAGGTTTATTGGCATTCAGGCAAAGGCATGAGTAGCATATATCAAACATTCAATGTCCAAATTAGATTACCATTTGTAACAAACTAGCCATCACGTTTGTATTGACAATTAAATTTAATTAATAAAATATGAAAGGGAATTTGTGAAAAGCAAGCATTGCATATTAGAGTAGAATAATGTGAATAAGTGCATAATGCCATATGGACTTTTTCACAAACACATAGCATGCATGTAGAATAAGCTCTTGAAAGTATGAATTTGAACATGCAAGCATTCCCTTAAAAAGTAATATATATGATTGTCAAACAAATTTACAACAAACCATAAGCATATAATGATAAATAATGACTCACATAAATAGATAACACCAAGTAAAAAGGAAAAGAAAAGAAAAGAAAATAAGAATAATGAAGAAAAGAAAAGTAGCATATGAAAATAAGAAGAATAATAGAAAAGTGGGAAAGAAGAAAAGAAAAACCTTGTTAATGGGGGTGAGAGAGATAGAGAATGAAAGGTGAGATAGAAAGGGGAAGGGAGAAAGAAGAAAGAAGGAGGGAAAAGAAAAATTAGGATTTGGGAGATAGGAAGATAAGATAATTTGGCAACTTAGGTTGAGCTGTGCGGCGCATGCGACGCGGCCGCAGAGGGCACGCGCTCGAATGAGTGTGCTCCAGGTAGGGCGACGCGATCGCGTCGGTCACGCGGTCATGTGACCTATGTTGCGCTGCTGGCGTGAGTGCAGCCTCGCTCCAGCACAACTCTCTGTTCAATTTATGTTAATTGCCAAAATCGGGTGACGCGATCGCGTGGGTCACGCGATCGCATGAGTGTGTATTATAAAATGAACGACGCGGCCGCGTCACCGACGCGATCGCGTGACAAGGATTGTGCTTCCAGTACAAATCCAGCATCACTCTCGCACAGAATGTGACTGTGCACCCTTTTACGTCGAAAACTCAGGGCACGCGGCCGCATGGGGCACGCGGCCGCGTGGGAGGCCATGATTTCCATGCGACGCGGTCGCATCAACGACGCGGTCGCGTGAGGTAATTTGTGCCATTGGCACGCCTCCAGCGCGGCTCCTGCATAACTTTCTGTTCATTTTTATTTTTCTTTACTCTCCCTGCCACGCGGACACGTCGCTGATGCGACCGCGTTGCGCGGCGAATTTTTTTTTTTTAAATAAGGACATGTAAGTGTAAAAACATGAAAGTATTGATAAAGAGAAGAGTCATTGAAGAAGAAAAAACTAAAAGTGAAGAAAAGAACGATCATACCGCGGTGGGTTGTCTCCCACCAAACACTTTGCTTTAACGTCCGTAAGTTGGACGCTTCATTAGCTCAATCTGCTGCTATGTGGGGATCTTCCAAGCGGAAGATCTCGAGCTCCTTGTTTTTCTGCACCTTCTCACCATGGTACAGCTTCAGGCGGTGTCCATTGACCTTAATAAGTTCAGAGCTTGAAGGATGGCTTAGGTGACAAACTCCGTACGGTTCAGCCTTCTCTACTCTGTATGGACCTTCCCATTTTGATCTTAACTTACCGGGCATTAGCCTTAGTCTAGATTTGTAAAGGAGAACAAAATCTCCAGGTTGAAACTTTTTTTTCTTGATGTTTTGATCATGCACAGCTGTCATTTTTTCCTTGCAAATTCTGGAATTCTCATAAGCTTCTAGGCGAAGTTCTCCAGTTCCTGCAGTTGCAACTTCCTTTCAGCTCCAGCATTCTCAATTCCCATGTTGCACTCTTTAACTGCCCAGAAGGCTCTGTGTTCGATTTCAACTGGGAGATGGCAAGCTTTTCCATAAACCAAGCGAAAGGGACTCATCCCAATGGGTGTCTTGTATGCGGTTCTATACGCCCACAGTGCATCTTGTAGCCTGGTGCTCCAGTCTTTCCTGTGAGGCTTTACTATCTTTTGCAAGATACACTTAATTTCTCTGTTCGACACCTCGGCTTGCCCATTAGTTTGAGGATGGTAAGCTGTTGCAACTTTATGGATTATCCCATGCTTCTTCATCATTCCTGTTAGTCTCCTATTACAAAAATGGGTGCCTTGATCGCTCACGATCGCTCGTGGTGATCCAAAACGGCATATAATATGGTTTCTCACAAAGGAAACAACAGTGTTAGCATCATCAGTGCGGGTAGGAATTGCTTCCACCCATTTGGAAACATAATCTACAGCTAACAGTATATAAAAATATCCACTAGAATTTGGAAATGGACCCATGAAGTCAATGCCCCATACATCAAAAATTTCACGGAAAAGCATATATTGTTGAGGCATCTCATCCCTTCTGGATATATTACCAAATTTCTGGCATGGGGGACAAGATTTACAAAACACAGTAGCGTCTCTAAAAAGAGTAGGCCACCAGAATCCACAGTCTAAGATCATTCTAACTGTTCTTTGAGGGCCAAAGTGTCCTCCACTCTCAGATGAGTGACAGGCCTCTAAAATGGACTGGAATTCTGATTGAGGCACACAACATCTAATTATCTGGTCAGCGCCACATCTCCATAAATATGGGTCATCTCATATATAATATTTAGACTCACTTTTCAGCTTGTCTCTTTGATGTTTAGAGAAATGTGGAGGGAATGTGCGGCTAACTAAATAATTAGCAACAGGTGCATACCAAGGACTACCTCAGATACTGCTTGCAGGTTATCAAAAGGGAAATTATCATCTATAGGAGTAGAATCATCCTTTATATGTTCAAGGCGACTCAAGTGGTCTGCTACTAAATTCTGATTACCACTCCTATCCTTTATTTCTAAATTAAATTCTTGTAACAGCAGTATCCAATGGATAAGTCTTAGTTTGGACTCCTTTTTAGCCAATAGATACTTTAGAGCTGCATGGTCCGAATACACTACTACTTTGGTACCAAGTAAATAGGCCCGGAATTTATCCAGAGCAAAAACAATAGCAAGAAGTTCTTTTTTAGTAGTAGTATAATTGGACTGGGCAATGTCTAAAGTCTTAGACGCATAGGCAATAACAAAAGGATCCTTACCTTCACGCTGAGCCAGCGCTGCTCCTACTACATGGTTGGAAGCATCGCACATGATTTCAAACGGCTGGCTCCAGTTGGGTCCTCTCACGATTGGGGCTTGAGTTAGAGCAGTCTTTCAGCGTATCAAATGCTTGTTTGCAATCCTCACTGAACTCGAACTCAATGTCCTTCTGCAGTAATCTGGATAAAGGAAGTGCCACCTTACTAAAGTCTTTAATAAATCTCCGGTAGAAACCTGCATGGCCAAGGAACGAACGGACTTCCCTCACAGAAGAGGGGTAAGGTAGACTAGAAATAACATTCACCTTTGCTGGGTCTACCGAAATGCCAGTATTAGATACCACATGTCCTAATACAATCCCCTTGTTTTACCATAAAGTGGCATTTTTCGAAATTCAATACAAGGTTCGTATTAATACATCTATCTAATACTCTCGATAATCCATCTAAGAAAAGGGTAAAAGAATCACCATAAACGCTAAAATCGTCCATAAAAATTTCCATACAGTCCTCAGTAAGATCAGAGAAAAGACTCATCATACACCTTTGGAAAGTAGCTGGTGCATTGCACAAGCCAAAGGGCATTCTCTTATAAGCATAAGTCCCAAAAGGACATGTAAAAGTAGTCTTTTCCTGATCCTCAGGAGCTATATGAATCTGGAAATAATCTGTGTAACCATCTAGAAAGCAATAATGTGATTTACCTGGCAGGCGATCCAGCATTTGATCAATGAATGGAAGTGGGTAGTGATCCTTACGGGTAGCTTGGATGAGACGCCAGTAATCAATGCAGACTCTCCAATCATTCTGAACTCTAGTTGCTATGAGCTCTCCATGCTCCTTCTTCACTATAGTGACTCCAGACTTCTTGGGTACCACTTGTACTGGGCTTACCCATTCACTGTCTGAATTGGGATATGTGATACCAGCCTCCAATAGTCTGGTCACTTCCTTTTTGACAACTTCCAAGATGGTGGGATTCAATCTTCTTTGGGGTTGACGGACAGGTCTTGCTCCCTCTTCTAAAAATATTCTGTGCTCGCATACTTGAGGATTGATTCCCACTATGCCTGCCAAGCTCCACCCGATTGCCTTCTTATGCTTCCTCAGTACATCAAGTAGCTGCTCTTCTTGTTGAGAAGTCAGTTCTCTTGCAATAATAACCGGAAGCTTCTGCTCATCCTCAAGATAGGCATATTTGAGGTGTGAAGGGAGAGGTTTTAATTCTAACTTTTGATCATGGGCAGGCTCTGGATTATCTGGAGCTTGTGAAAATGGCAAAGTGTCCTCACTGTCAGTTAAGAGGGTCCCCACACTTGGACCTTGTCCAGTGTGCCTCTCTTCAAACTCTTCTTTTTGAACTTCAGCCACACTTTCATCTATGACATCACACTGGAAGATAGAACGATCTTCTGGGGGATTGTCAATGACTCCATTCAGATTGAAGATCACTATGCGGCCATCTATTTCAAAGGAGTATGTTCCTGAAAAAGCATCCAACTTGAATTTTGATGTCTTCAGGAATGGTCTTCCAAGTAAGATCGATGATGGCTTGTCTGAATCATTATGGGGCATCTCCAAGATATAAAAATCAGTGGAAAATGTAAGCCCTTTAATTTTCACCAAAACATCTTCAGCAACTCCAGCCACTGTAATAATGCTTTTATCTGCTAACACAAAACGAGCTGCCGACCTTTTTAAGGGAGGGAGCCTCAAAACATCATATATGGACAAAAGGCATTATACTGACACATGCTCCTAAATCACACATGCAATCATAAATTACTACATCACCAATAGTACAACTAACTATGCAAGGACCTGGATCACTGCATTTTTCAGGTAATCCTCCCATTAAAGCAGATATAGAACTACCTAAAGGAATAGTTTCTAATTCATTAATTTTGTCTTAATGGATACATAAGTCTTTTAGAAACTTTCCATATTTAGGTACTTGCTGAATAACATCAAAAAGGGTAACAGTTACCTCGACCTTTTTGAAGATCTCTACCATTTTAGGATCAGGTTCCAGCTGCTTCCTGTGCTTCCTTGCAAGCTGTGGAAATGGAATGGGAATGGTGGTTCCTATGGTGCCTGCGCTTTTTGGTACTTCCTCTTGTGGTTGAGCTATCTCTTCTTCAGCTATGTCCTGAATATCCTCTTCCTCTTCAACATCTTCAATTTCCACTACCTCTTCAGTTGAGGCATATTCTGGTGAGCTTGGTTCCTCCTGATTTCTCTCCTGCAGTGTGGTTCCAAACCTCAGGGTGATAGCATTAATGCCTCCCTTTGGATTGGGTAATGGTTGAGAGGGAATTCCAGTGGTGCTTGAAGGTTGGTTACTGGAATTTGGTGCTGAGCCAAGCTGTGTCATAAAAGCTTGCAGAGTAGAGGTGAGACAATTCAGACTGGCGTTAATACTGTTCACGATGGTACTTTTCATGGCCAGTTGTCTCTTCTCAAAAGCTTGTAATAAATCTTCATTAGAAGATACAGAAGAATGAGTAAATTGAGAGGTCTGCTGCTGATTGTTCGGTGGTCCTTGGTTTTGCCTTGAGGTGCTCTGTAAGGTTGATTTTGCTGCCTGTTATTGTTATTATTCCACCTCTGATTTCCCTGATTATCTCTGACTCCTCTGTTATTGTTTTCCCGCTAATTCTGGTTTGAATTGTCTTGCCATCCATGGTTATTATTTCCACTTTGATTGTACCCTTGGATGGGGCGGTCATAGAAGTTGTGAGTGGATGCCACCATGTTGTCTTCTTGTTGGAGCTACGGGCATTCATCAGTGTAATGGCTGTAATTAGCACAGATTCCGCAAATTCTTTGTGGGACTAGCTGTTGGTTTTGCTGCGGTTGAGGAGGTTGAGCTTGCTGAGCTTGTTGATTCAACTGCATTTGCTTTAGCAAGTTGGTCATTTCACAGATGCTTTGAGTTAGAGCAACAGTTTCTCTGCTAGAGGATACTTCTACAACGACTTTTGAACGGCCTTGCTTCTGTCTGTGGTTCCTAGTAGATTTAGCTAAATCACTGATCAATTGCCAAGCTTCATCAGTGGTCTTGTACTTCTTCATAGACCCATTGCTGGCACTTTCCAATGTGGTCTTATCTTGGGGCCTCATACCCTGTGTGATATAGCTGAGTAGCACGATCTTGTCAATCATGTGGTGGGGGCATGCTTCCAGAAGGTTATTGAAGCGCTCCCAGTATTCAAAAAGAGTCTCATTGTCATCCTGAACAATGGTAGAGATATCCTTCCTCAGTTTATCAGTAACTTCATATGGAAATAATTTCTCCAGAAACTCCTTTCTGAGTGTATCCCAGTTGGATACATTTGCTAGAGGTTGAGTGTAGTACCACTAGCTCTTGCTTTTCCTTCAAGAGAAAATGGAAAAGCTTTCAGCAGAATTGTAGTTTCATTAGTGCCATCACGCCTGACAGTAGAACAGGCTACCTGGAAATCTCTCAAGTGCTTGATAGGCTCTTGAGCAGGTAGGCCATGAAACTTGGGCATCAAATTTAGCAATGCGGTCTTTATTTCAAAATCTGTAGCTACTGCTGGATGATGCGCCTGAAACGGTTGCATTGTAAAATCAGGGGATCCTTTTTCCTGGATGGTAACTCTCCTAGCTGCCATGTTTTCTGCACGCAAAATAACCGAATCAGTAGAACGGGGGCTGGTTTCTTCCTCAGACTTACTTTCAAATCCGCCCTCAGAGAGGATTAACCTGCGCTGTTCTCGCCTTATTCGTGAAATTGTTCTTTCAATTTCAGGATCGAATATTAGCAAACGCAGATCAGGAAGTGAACGTGTCATTTGACGGAAGAAACATGCAGCTCATAGTAGCAAAATTAAATAAAAATGTAAATAAATTTATTCTAATTAATAAAATTAGCACTCTATTGCAACTCCCCGGCAACGGCGCCAAAAATTGATGGGAAGCAAAAGCTAGTGAATTAAAAATTATTAAAATGATTATGTTGCTAGTATAGTTCTGAATTCACCAAAAATCTGCCTATCACTTTAGAAATATGTCACAGAGAGTTTAAATTAAAATTACTGGGAGTTTTAAGTCCCAGGTCGTCTCCCAACGAGTTGTAGAGAAGTGTGCTATCTTATTAATCAGATGTTCAATAAGTTGAGTTGAGTAAATTGGGATTTAAATTGAGGGAAATTAAATAATATGAATAAAAGCCTTGACTGGGAATTGATTGGTTGGGATCTCTATCATTGATGGAGTGATTTTGAAGATTAATTTATAATTAATGGTTGCTCTGTTTGGTTATCCTTTACTAGGTAAGGGAAAGTCAAACAAGTTGAATTACTGGATCTGTTCACAAGTTACAACCCACTTAGTTCAAAGGGATTCGCGTCGGTGATAGATGGTAATTCAACAGCTAACCCAATTACAAATTTTCTTTCAATCCTTCCAACTCGAGAGTTTCTTTTTAATCAATTCCCCATCAAGTAATGAAACTACTCACGCATTGTAAATAATAAATCCATAAAACATGAAAGGGAATAAAAAAAAGACATAGTTATTGAAATTGAAATTGAATGAAAAAGAAATAATCCTTGCATTAAATAATCATAAGAGTATCTGAATGACAAAATTGAACAAAAACAAGGAACATGGAAGAATAGAACCAAGTTAAGAAGACAAACTAGAGTGATGAAGTCCTGATGAGGAAATAACTCTTCTCAATGTTCCAATGCTAAGATCAATTAAAGATTAAAATTAAAACTAGAGAGAAAAACCTAAGAGAGAAAACTAGATCTCCAAACTACTGAATGAATGTATGTTGTTTCTGCATATTCTCTGACTCTAATCTGCTGTTCCGGGCCGAAAACTGGGCCGAAATAAGGTCCAAAATCGCCCCCCATCAAATTCTGCAGATTATGCAGATCGCACATGTCACGCGATCGCGTCATCCATGCGGACGCGTCGCTTGCGCTTTTTCCTCGCCACGCGTTCACGTCGTCCACGATACTGTGTCGCTTGCGCTTTCCAATCCGCCGCGGCCGCGTCACTGCGATTTGCGCTCCTTTGCGCGGTCGCGTGAGCCATGCGATCGCGTCACTTCTCGCTGGTTATCTCCTCAAACTCTTGTGTTCCTTCCATTTTTGCTAGCTTCCTTTCCAATCTCCAACTCATTCATGCCCTATAAAGCCTGAAACACTTGACACAAGGATCACGGCATCGAATGGAATAATGGAGAATTAAAATTAAATAATTAAGGTCTCTAGGGAGCAATTTTCAAACATGTACTAAATTTAGGAAGGAAATCTAAATGCATGCTAAATTAATGAATAAGTGGGTAAGGATCATGACAAAATCACACAATTAAACACAATATAAACCATAAAATAGTGGTTTATCAGTCTTCTCTAGCGATGAGCTCCAATTGTGGCAATTCCAACGAATACAGTATAGTTAGGAATATTAGAGACCGAGCCCAGATCATTTCAAAGCGACAAGGGTTCAGAAATGGTAACTCTAGTAGCTAGGACAGAATTGACTCACCCGCAACGATAGCAGCGACCAGGGATTCCAAAGACAAGCCCTAGTAGCAACGGCAGCGGCGCTGCCTCCTCCTAGTCGTCGTGCTCTCCTTCTTCCTGTACACGTTCTACTTCTCATATCACCTCGCTTCACGCAGTAGCGTTCTCCTCCTATAGTCACTTGAACAGCGGCGGCGATCCCAAACAGAAACAGCGACATCATCTCCCCTTCTCTCCACGCGCAGCAGCTCTGATAGATGATGGTAGCAGTGATGGATGCACGAGGATGACAAAGTCAAAGCCTTCTTGATCATCCCAGCGTCTTCCTCCTATTCCCTTACTCCTCGACTCCCAACTTCTCCATCTCCCCCTCTCGATCTCTCTTCTTCCCCATTCGAGCTCCCCTTTCTCTCTTCACTATTTCTTTCCTTTTCTCTTAATGTATGTAGTGTGTGTCTTGTGAAATTAGGGTATCAATTAGGAAATTTGTGATGGTAAATTAAATTAGGTTTTGATTTGATAAATTAGGAAAAAATATATACAAATAATATAACAATTTTACAAAATATTGATGATAGGATAACAATTTAGAATTCAAATATAATGCTATAAATATTACTTTTAAAATGCATAAGATTTTACATTAGGCATAAAATTCACCAAGTATCAAATTTTTTGTTCTAGATACATTAGGCATCACTTTTAAAATGCACCCAAAACTTAATAAATAGGCTACTCTCTAAAAGCGTCTCTTTTGATACGAAAAGTGAACCTATAAATATCAACCTACGGCTACGCTTTATAAGTGATTTCTAAAATACCTAAGGCTACACTTTTTAAAGGATGCCACAATTGTGTATCCTTTTCTCTTATAAAAAGGTAACACGGAGAAAAGCGTAGCCTGCTTTTCAAATGTAGCTTAAAAAAAGTGTGGCTGAATGGGTATTTTTCTTGTAGTGGATGCATATGGAGGCAAGACTCAAGGGGGATCAACTAAGAAACATATTAATAGTTTAGAACTATGTTTTAGGTAGAAATCCTAGAGAGAGAAGGTCTTTGCTATCTAATAATTTAGAGTTTCTAGGTTAATTTCTCCTTAGTATAGTTTTCTTTAAATTTTCTTGCTCTATTGTCTTAATTCTTTTAGTTTAATTTGTTAGCTTCCTTAATTTTGTCAATTTTGGATTATGAATACTAATTAAATTCTTGTTAATTTTAATGCAATTTAATCTTTTTTATAGTTAGTGATACTAATTTAATTTGTGATTATTGCTTTCTTGGTTTGGTAGTTATAGATTTTATAATTCTAGCAATTTACCATGTATTATTTTTATGCATTCCAAGTGTTTGAAAAAATTCCTTTCCCAATTTTAGAGTAGAACTTTGCATTCTTTGCTTCGAGTTAAGGACTTAGATGATCTTGAGTCATTGATGTCCAATATTGATTAGAAATTTAGGGTTGTTAGTTGGTTTTGTTTTTACTGACACCAATCTTTCACTAAGTCTAATTAGTCAGTTGGCTAGGACTTGTAGTTTAAGATAAATTATGTCTATTTGACTTTCTCTCTATGTTTGGGGATGACGATGTAAACCCCGTAAAATTAGCAAATAATTAATTAATAAATTAAATTTTAATAAAGGAGATTAAAAATATAAATTTTATAGTAAAATAAGATAGATCTAATAAAAACAAGAATTTTGATACTATTTTCAAAGAATTTGGCCCAAGATTGGGTCGAACGGGCTAAATAGGAAAAACCGAGCCCAAAATGGGTCCAAGGCCCAATCTAACTCAATAACACTTAAAACAAAAATCAGTTCGTCTTTCTCCCTTCTCTTCATTCACGCTGGAAACCTTGTGGAAAAGTGGAAGAGAGCTCTCAAACCCTACCCTTGTGATCAAGCCACCATAACTTTCTGCTCCGATCGCCGCACCATTTGTGGCTACGTGACCACCGCATCGAGCTCTACGAATCTATCAGAACAATTTCACTGGTAAGCCTCACTTTCACTCCAATTGCTCTACTCCTTTGATTTTAAAAATTATTAGAGTGGTGTTGAGATTTTGATTCTTTTGATGGATTAGGACCCGATTAGGTTGAGGAAAAAATTTACTCTAGCTTATGTGACACTTGGGTAAGGTGAGGATCCTAGAATTCTAGCTAATTCTTTGAATTTCTATATTGGGTATTAAGTTTTGGATATATATATATATTGGATCTTGAATTGTGGGCATTGGAAACTTTGTAGAGGTTGGGTGTTAATGCTTTGGTGATTTTGGACCTTTGAGGCTGTGTTTGACTTTGGTAGATTACCTTGGAAAATACATGAAAATTGGCCAAGGTATGGTTTAGGTTTCACGTATTTAATATATAATGTTCTGTGAAAACTTAGGCTAGATGACCTTAGAGTAGGAATGAATGCTTGAGTATGTAAATTGTTTAGTACGTTAAATAATATATCTTGAACAAGGGTGAGTTTTGGTCTATTGTTAATGTTGGTGTTAGAATTCTAAATGATAAATTGATGATGCTTGATAAGGTAGAAGGATGAATATGAAATTGTGGTGGTTTGTTGATGAATCTTGTTGATTAAGTAATGAATGTTTGGTATGAGATTATGTATATGTTAAGGTTTAATTGATTGAGATAGAGGTTTAATTGATTGAGGTAGGATTCAGAGGTTTTGGCATTTTAAATGGTATATTACTGTGTTGATATGTGTAAAAGAAGTAGTAGTTGAGTTTGGTTTTTGTGAAAACTGAGGTTGAGGTTTTTGGGAAAAATCGATTTTTGGCCAAACTTTGGTGGGCCATAACTTGGCTTTCGGACCCCCAAATGCTTTCAAACTTATTTCATATGAAAATTGGATCGGTGAAGTTTATTCCGTTCAAAGAACGGATGAAAAATATTTTAAAACAAAAAAGTTATTCACGTCAAAAGTTTGGGGTTGAAAACTAAAATTCTGCAGACTTTCAAACTTAGCGAATTTTTTTATAAAACCTCCTTGCATGCGTATGCATACCCTTCATACACAAAGGGTTGTTTCTGTTTGGCATGTATGCGTACACCTACATGTGTATACGTAGGCATACTGCCCAAAAAAGGACCTATGCGTACACGAGCATAGGGCATACGCGAGAGTGCGATTCTGTCTAATGTACTTGCGTACACGGATAGGTATATGCGTACGCATCTTGGGCCAAAAAGCGACCTATGCATACCCATACCATGACATGCGTACGCCTGTTTTCAGCAAATGAATATTTTGTGTTTTAAACCCAACTTTGAACTGCTAAACCTCTATTTTCATTCTTTTAACCCTAGATTATGGTAGTAAGCCTAGTAATAAGATGAAGCTAGGAAATTGAGGTAACTTGGAGGTGAAGCAAAGTTGGAAAAGTGATTAATTATATATGAAAATGGGTATAATTAGAGTATGTATGGTACCATGGCTTAAATGATATGATTGTGCAATAATTTCAAATGATTATGAATGTTTATTTGGCTTACACACTCTATTATCTGAGACACGAGTTTCCTTGGGTAAAGTACCGTAACTTGCCACCACGTGTTCCAGGTTGAGACTCAATACTCTACTAACCCTACGTCATAAGAGGTGACCGGGCACATATAAATTCCTGGAAAAGTTGACCCCCATTGAGTAAAGTTTTATATATGTATGAATTATGAATAAAAAGAGAAAAACTATGCATAGACTCATGGGGATGTGTGACAGGGGACAGTCCAGTGTTTAGCAGCCGAACTTATTGGGTTGGCTTGATAACCGACAGATGAGACTCATCAGCCATAAAACAGGCAAATAACATGTGCATAGTGCATTAATTAAGAATGCCTAAGTGAATTATTATGTTAATTGTTATATTTGCTAATTCAGTACTTGTATACTAGCTGTGTTTGTCTTTGCTTGCTTGTTTGTTTGTACAGTATCACCCGTGTTGGTGGATAGGAGGAAAGGTGAGAAAGTTAGGGAGTTTAATCTAGTCTAAGGTTTGATTAGGTTGAAATCTTAGAAGACCACCCGTTAAGGTTTCTGTTATAGTACCTTAAGCTTTATAATCTAAGTGTCGGGGTTTTAGGATTGCGTCTGGCATTCACAGGACCTTATATCTTATATGTGTGGCACCTTTACCATGCTTAAAACCTCTGGTTCTCGTCCCATACTATGTTGTTTTTTTTTAGATACAGGTCGAGAGGCACCTCGCTAGGTGTCTGGAGTTTTGTAGCGAAGTGGTTTCTGGGGTTTTATTTTGGTGTATAGTTTTGTTTAATCTTATGCACTTAACTCTCCGAATAGCTTGCTTTATTTTGTACCTCGTAGAGGATTAAAGAGAACTAGGACATATATATTTTAGACTTCGGGTTATTTATATATGTATGTAAATATTCTCAGGCCAGCCTTAGCTTTGCAGGCTGATTTAGGAGCTTGTTGTTTTGTATTCTTGACCCTTTATTCCTACATTCTGTTTAGTTATGCTTACGAACCTTGGTTTTCTTCGCACGTAAGTAATCTTGTTTCCTGAGCGTTCCACTTTTTATTTTGTGATTTTCTTTATTCGCTTTTCCAGGATCCTCGTATACTATATCCTTTTCAATATTATTATGTATATATTTTATTTTAGAGGTTGTAATACCACACCACCTCTATTTTATGGCTTAAGCATAGAGCTCTGTGTGGTAGGGTGTTACATTATGGTATCAGAGCAGTTCATTCATATAGAGCCTGAGGAACGGACTGACTATGCTTCTGTGCATTCTTTGTGTATGTGTCTATGTGCTATTAGGATATCTAACTGATATATGGGCATAAACGTTCATGAGCATGTATTTGGGACTTGAAGCACTAAACTTGCAATATTGAGACTGATCAACTTGATATTACTTGTTTGGTGTGTATAGGAACCAAATGGCGCCTCGTGGACGCAGTCGCAGGCGAGACAGAGGTAGATTAGGGAATGCTAATCCTGAATCGACAGAGAATAACCCTGTAGATTTCATGCTGCCTTGGGAAACATGGCTATAGTTATGTAGGTGACAGCTGAACCACTAAGAAACCAGATGAACAATGGAAACAACAAAAATAATGGCGAAGAAGGCCCTATGACGCTTTCCTCTTTCCTGAACATTCATCCTTCGACCTTCAGGGGGACCTCAAATCCTACTGAAGTAGACAACTGGATTCAGGCTATGGAGTGGGAACTATAGGCTCAGAAGGTTCCTGAGCAGTAGTAGGTTGAATTTGGAACTTATCAGCTACAAGGTGAAGCCCAGCACTGGTGGTAGGGAACACGACATATCCTGCAGCCAGATGGTGTTGTGATCCCTTGGGAGGTCTTCCGGATAGAGTTTTATAGAAAGTACTTTCCCAGTTCAGTCAGGAATGCCAAAGAACTCGAATTGCTGCAATTGAAACAAGGTCAGATGACTGTTACTGAATATACTAACAGGTTCAAAAAATAGTGACACTTTTCCCGAATCTATCAAGGTGCGCCTAAAGATTTTCTGAGTAGAAATGTATCAAGTAAGAGGGAGGCCTTCAGAGTGATATTCTGAGCTTTGTTGCACCGATGAATATTAGAGGGTTCTGGGAACTTGTGAATAAGAGTAGGGTGGCCGAGGAGTGTGTGAGGAAGGCGGCAGCAGAAAAAGGAAGTCAGCGAATGCTATTTCAGAGAGCTCAGGGAAGAAACTTTGCACCAAGACGCAGAAATTTCAAGCGTGGAGGTTTTGTTTCGCAATATAATCAGGGTCAAGGTAGTTTCATGAGGCCAAAGAACAATGCTAATCAAGGCAGAAGGTTTGGAAAGCAGCCACAGTAGGAATTGAGCTGTTAGAGGTGCATGAAATACCACCCTAGGGTCCCATGCAGAGTAGGGCTGGGAATGTGTTTCTTCTGCGGACAACCGAAGCACTTGGCCTGGAATTTTCCAAAAAAGAAGAAGTATGAGACTGGCAGAATGCAGTAGCCAGGAAGAGTATACACCACTTCTGCAGCAGGTGTCGAGGGATTCGAGACTTTGATCAGAGGTAACTGTGAAGTAGCTGGTAAAGTTTTAAGTGCTTCGTTTGATTCTGGAGTGACACATTCATTTATAGCATTAGAAATGGCTAGTGAGTTACGATTGAAGATTGTGGTATTAGGTTATGATCTAAAGGTGCATAATGCCACTTTTGAAGCCATTGTGACTAGGTTAGGATGTCCACAAGTCTTTTTTGAGTTCAACAACGCGATTTCATTGACTTGATCTGTTTACCGATGAATGGTCTGGATCTCATTTTGGGACTGGATTGATTATCTAAGAATCATGTTTTGGTCGATTGTTCTGAGAAATCAGTGCACTTTATGTTGGAGAATCGGAAGGGCCGGTTGTGGCGAATATCTTTGAACTCTATGACAGTAAACTATTATGGATATGAATGTCACGGTATTTTGCTATTAACTGTGGGTGTTTCGGGTGATGAACAAAGCTTGTAGAAAATCACTGTTGTTTGTGAATTTTCTGAGGTGTTTCCGGATGATATTGATGAATTTCCACCAGATTGAGAGGTTGCGTTCGCAATTGAGTTGGTGCTTGGGGCAGGTCCAATCTCGAGTGCTTGATGCACGAAATTGTGATACACAATGGCGCCAACAACTTGGTTGCACAATTGTAATCTCACTTCTTTTTCACAACTTCTTACAACTAACCAGCAAGTGCACTGGGTCGTCCAAGTAATACCTTACGTGAGTAAGGGTCGATCCTACGGAGATTGTTTGCTTGAAGCAAGCTATGGTCACCATGTAAATCTAAATCAGGCGAATTCAAATGGGTGATAGAGTTTTCATAATTAAAAGATAAATAAACATAAAATAAAGATAGAGATACTTATGTAAATCATTTGTGGGAATTTCAAATAATCATATGGAGATGCTTCATCCCTCTTGAATCTCTACTTTCCTACTGCATCCATCCAATCCTTCATCCTCCTTTCCATGGCAAGCTGTATGTTGGGTTTCACCGGCGTCAATGGCTAGCTCCCATCCTCTCAATGAAAAAGGTCCTCTACGATTTCCCGTATGGCTAATCAGCTGTTGGTACTCGATCGTGTAGGAATAGGATTTACTATCCTTTTGCGTCTGTCACTACACCCTACAGTCGCGAGTTTGAAGCTTGTCACAGTCATCCCTTCCCAGATCCTACTCGGAATACCACAGACAAGGTTTAGACTTTCCGGATCTCAGGAATGGCCGCCAATAATTCTAGCTTAGACCACGAAGACTCTGATCTCACGAAATGGAAGGCTCAGTTGTCAAGCGAGGCAACCATGCGTCGTGGACTAGGAATCCAAGAGATACACACTCTAGCTTTCGCAGGTAGAACGAGAGTGTTTGTCAGGCACGCGTTCATAAGTGAGAATGGTGATGAGTGTCACGGATCATCACATTCATCAGGTTGAAGTGCGAATGAATATCTTAGAATAAGAATAAGCATGAATTGAATAGAAGAACAATAGTACTTTGCATTAATACTTGAGGAACAGTAGAGCTCCACACCTTAATCTTTGGTGTGTAGAAACTCCACCATTGAAAATACATAAGAACAAGGTAGGCATGGCCGTGAGGCCAGCCCCCAAAATGTGATTAAGAGATCAAAAGATGATCAAAAGATAAAAATACAATAGTAAGAGGTCCTATTTATAATGAAACTAGCTACTAGGGTTTACAGAAATAGGTAAATGACACAGAAATCCACTTCCGGATCCATTTGGTGTGTGTTGAGCTGAGCATTGAGCTTCACATGTGTAGAGGCTTCTCTTGGAGTTAAACGCCAGCTTTGGTGCCAGTTTGGGCATTTAACTCCAGCTTTTATGACAGTTCTGGCGTTTTGACTTCAGAATAGGACAAAGAAGGGGTGTTTGAACGCCAGTTTGCGTCATCAAAACTCAAGCAAAGTATGGACTATCATATATCGCTGGAAAGCTCTGGATGTCTATCTTCCAACGCAATTAAGATCACGCCATTTGGAGTTCTGTAGCTCCAGATAATCTACTTCGAGTGCAGGGAGGTCAGAACCCAACAGCATCTGCAATCCTTTGTCAGCCTCTGAATCAGATTTTTGCTCAGGTCCCTCAATTTCAGCCAGAAAATACCTGAAATCACATAAAAACACACAAACTCATAGTAAAGTTCATAAATATGAATTTTGCATAAAAACTAATAAAAATATACGAAAAACTAACTAAATCATACTAAAAACTATATAAAAACAATGCCAAAAAGCGTATAAATTATCCGCTCATCACAACACCAAACTTAAATTATTGCTTGTCCCCAAGCAACTGAAAACAAAATAGGATAAAAGAAGAGAATAAACAAAGAATCCCACAGTATCAATGAAACTTAGTTCCAATTAGATGAGCGGGGCTTGTAGCTTTTTGCTTCTGAACAGTTTTGGCATCTCACTTTTTTCTTTGAAATTTAGAATGATTGGCATCTATAGGAACTCAGAATTTCAGATAGCTTTATTGATTCTCCTAGTTTAGTATGCTGATTCTTGAACATAGCTATTTTATAAGTCTTGGCTGTGGCCCTAAGCACTTTGTTTTCCAGTATTACCACCGGATACATAAATGCCACAAACACATAACTGGGTGAACCTTTTTAGATTGTAACTCAGCTTTGCTAAAGTCCCCAGTTAGAGGTGTCCAGAGCTCTTAAGCACACTCTTTTGCTTTGGTCATGACTTTAACCACTCAGTCTCATGTTTTTCACTTGGACCTGCATGCCACAAGCACATGGTTAGGGACAGCTTGATTTAGCCGCTTAGGCTTGGATTTTATTTCCTTGGACCCTCCTATCCATTAATGCTCAAAGCCTTGGATCCTTTTTTTTACCTTTGCCTTTTGGTTTAAAGGGCTATTGGCTTTTTCTGCTTGCTGTTTATTTTTCTTTTCTCTTTGTTTTTTTGCTATTTTCTTCTTTCTTCTTCACTGCTTTTTCTTGCTTCAAGAACCAATTTCATGATTTTTCAGATTATCAATAACATTTCTCTTTGTTCATCATTCTTTCAAGAGCCAACAACTTTAACATTCATAAACAACAAGATCAAAAATATGCACTATTCAAGTATTCATTCAGAGGACAAAAAGTATTGCCACCACATCAAAATAATTAAACTAGTTTCAAGATAAAATTTGAAATCCAAGTACTTCTTGTTCGTTTGTAATTAAGCACATTTTTCATTTTAAGAGAGGTGAAGGATTCATGGAGTTATTCATAGCTTTAAGACATAGACAATAGACACTAATGATCATATAGTGAAGACACAAACATAGATAGAACATACAACATAAAATCGAAAACAGAAAAATAAATAGACAAGGAGATTAAGGAATGAGTCCACCTTAGTGAGGGTGGCATCTTCCTCTTGAAAATCCTATGGAGTGCTTGAGCTCCTCAATATCTCTTCCTTGCCTTTGTTGCTCCATCCTTAGTGCTTTTGGTGCTCCTATCCTTAGTTGCTCCCAATAGTTGTGTGGAAGAAAATGTATCCCTTGAGGCATCTCAAGGATTTCTTGATGAGGAATTTTCTCATGCTCTTGTTGAGGTCCATGAGTGGGCTCTCTTGATGTGCAGTCAAATGCTCTATTACTGAGCTATGGACCCTTGAGATGAATCTCTCCATCTCCCATGACTCGGAGGTGGAAGCTTTTGTCTTCCCTTTCCTCTTTCTAGAGGTTTCTCCGGCCTTAGGTGTCATAAATGGTTATGGAAAAACAAAAGCAATGCTTTTACTACACCAAACTTAAAATGTTTGCTCAACCCCGAGCAAAAGAAGAAGGAAAGATGTAGAAGAAGAAGAAAATGGAACAGATAGAGGGTGTATAGGGTTCGGCTAAGGGGGAAGAGTGTTGTAGAAAGGTGTGAAGAGGAAAGAGAGTGAGTTGAGGCTGGTGGGGATTCGGTGGGGTCCACAGATCCTGAAGGGCCAAGGAATTCTTCATCCCTGCTCCAATTGGGCGTTCACAACGCCTTAGAGTGCAATTCTGGCGTTTAAACGTCAGTCTGCTGCCCTGTTCTGGCGTTTAAACGCTAGTTTTCCTTCCTGTTCTGGCGTATAAATGCTGGTTTGTTGCCCTGTTCTGGTGTTTAAATGCCAGTCTGGTACCCTATTCTAGCGTTTAAACACCAAGAAAGGTGCCAGATTGGGCGTTTAAACGCCCATTTTGCTGCCTAAACACCAGTAAGTCCTTCCTCTAGGGTGTGCTGTTTTCAATGTTGTTTTTTATTTTTTTTCTTTATTTTTTTTAATTGTCTTTGTGACTTCACATGATCATCAACCTAAAATAAAACAAAAATAATATAGATAAAATTAAAATAAAATTGGGTTACCTCCTAATAAGCGCTTCTTTAATGTCAATAGCTTGACAGTGAGCTCTCATGGAGTCTCACAGATGGTCAGAGTATGGTTGAGATCTCTCAACACCAAACTTAGAGTTTGGCTGTGGCCTCCCAACACCAAACTTAGAGTTTGAATGTGGGGGCTCTATTTGACTCTGTATTTGGAGAAGCTCTTCATGCTTACTCTCCATGGTTATAGATGGAGAACCTTGAGTCTTTACTACAAGCATTCTTCATTCACATGAAGGATCAACACTCCTCTGTCAACATCAATCACAGCTCTTACTGTGGCTAGGAAGGGTTTTCCAAGGATGATGGATTCATCCTCATCCCTCCTAGTGTCTAGGATTATCAAATCAACAGGGAAGTAAAGGCCTTCAACCTTTACTAGCACGTCCTCTACTAGTCCATAAGCCTTTTTCATGGATTTATCTGCCATCTCCAACTGTACCTCATAGATTCCCAGTTTTTTCATTACAGAGAATGGCATCATGTTTATCCCTGACCCCAGGTCACACAGAGCTTTTTCAAAGGTCATGGTGCCTATGGTACAGGGTATTAAGAATTTACCAGGATCCTGTTTCTTTTGAGGTAAATTTTGCTGAACCAATGTATTCAATTCATTGGGGAGCAATGGAGGCTCTTCCTCCCAAGTCTCATTACCAAATAGCTTGGCATTCAGCTTCATAATTGCTCCTAAATATTGGGCAACTTGCCCTTCAACAATGTCTTCATCCTCTTCAGACGATGAATAGTTATCAAAGCTCATGAATGGTAAAAGGAGGTCCAAGGGCATCTCTATGGTTTCTATATGAGCCTCAGATTCCTTTTGTTCCTCATTAGGGAATTCTGTACTGACCATTGGACGTCCCCTGAGGTCTTCCTCATTGGGTTTCACGTCCTTCTCCTCCTCTAAGGTTTCGGCCATGTTGATTATATCAATGGCCTTGTACTCTCCTTTGGGATTCTCTTCTGTATTACTTGGGAGAGTGCTAGGAAGAGTTTCAGTAACCTTTTTACTCAGCTGGCCCACTTATGCCTCCAAATTTCTAATGGAGGATCTTGTTTCAGTCATGAAACTAAGAGTGGTCATAGATAGATCAGAGACTATGTTTGCTAAGCTAGAAGGATTCTGCTCAGAATGCTCTGTCTGTTGCTAAGATGATGATGGGATTGCTAAACCTGTTTCTTCCACCATTGTTATTATTGAAGCCTTGCTTCTGTTGATCCTTCCATGAAAAATTTGGATGATTTTTCCATGAAGGATTATAGGTGTTTCCAAAGGCTTCACCCATGTAATTCACCTTTGCCATTGTAGGGTTCTTAGGATCATAAGCTTCTTCTTCAGAAGATGCTTCTTTAGTACTGTTGGATGCATTTTGTGATCCATTCAGACTCTGAGAGATCATATTGACTTGTTAGGTCAATATTTTGTTCTGAGCCAGTATGACATTCAGAGCATCAATTTCAAGAACTCCTCTCTTTTGAGGCGTCCCATTACTCACAGGATTCCTCTTAGAGGTATACATGAACTAGTTATTTGCAACCATTTCATTAAGTTCCTGAGCTTCTGCAGGCATTTTCTTTAAGTGAATGGATCCACCTGCAGAGTGGTCCAGTGACATCTCGGAAAATTCAGACAGACCATCATAGAATATATCTAATGTGGTCCATTCTAAAAGCATGTCAGAAGAACACTTTTTGGTCAGTTGCTTGTATCTTTCCCAAGCTTCATAGACGGACTCACCATCTTTTTGTCTGAAGGTTTGAACATCCACTCTAAGCTTGCTCAGCTTTTGAGGAGGAAAGAACTTGGCTAAGAAAGTCGTGACCAGCTTATCCTAAGAGTTCAGGCTATCTCTAGGTTGTGAGTCCAACCATGTTCTAGCTCTGTCTCTTACATCAAAAGGGAAAAGCATAAGCTTGTAGACTTCAGGATCAACTCCATTGGTCTTAACGGTATCACAGATCTGTAAGAACTCAGTTAAGAACTGATAAGGGTCTTCTGATGGAAGTCCATGAAACTTGCAGTTCTGTTGCAGTAGAGAAACTAATTGAGGCTTTAGCTCAAAATTGTTTGCTCCTATGGCAGGGATTGAGATGCTTCTTCCGTACAAATTGGAAGTTGGTGTAGTAAAATCACCAAGCATCTTCCTTGCATTGTTGTTTGATTCAGCCATAATTATTTCTTTTGCTGCTTCCTTTTCAAAAATTTCAGTGAGGTCTTCTTCAGAGTTTTGTGCTTTAGCTGCTCTTAGCTTCCTCTTCAAAGTCCTTTTAGGTTCAGGATCAGCTTCAACAAGTATGCCTTTATCTTTGTTCCTGCTCATATAAAAGAGAAGAAAACAAAGAAAATATGGAATCATCTATATCACAGTATAGAGATCCCTTGAGGTGTCAGAGGAAAATAAGAATAGAAGAAGTAGGTAAGGCAGAATTCGAACACACAAAGAAGGAGTGAGTCCAAATTGACAATGGAGGAGGAATGTTAGTGTTTAAAAAAATGAGAAAAAGGGAGGGAAATTTTCGAAAATAAGATTGAAAATTCAAAACAATTAGTTAATTAAAAATAATTTAAAAAAAAATTTAATGGTTTTCGAAAATTAAAGTTAAAAAAGGTTAGGTGGTTTTGAAAAAGATAAGAAGTAAATTTGAAAAAGATAAGAGGTTAGAAAAGATTTTTAACATTAGAATTTTAAAAAAGATGTGATTTTGAAAAAGATATAATTTAAAAAGATATGATTGAAAAGATAAAATTAAAAAGATTTGATTTTTGAAAAATATATGATTTTGAAAAAGATATGATTGAAAATATTTGATTTGAAAAAGATTTGATTTTGAAAAATTATGAAGATTTGAAAAAGATTTGATTTGAAAACAAAATTCCTCTCCTTGTGTCATCATGGCGTTAAACGCCCAGGAGCTGCATGTTTTGGGCGTTTAACGCCCAATTGCTGCATGGTTTGGGCGTTTAAATGCCCAGCCAGGTACTCTGGCTGGCGTTTAAACGCCAGTTTTCCTTCTTCACTGGGCATTTTGAACGCCCAGCTTTTTCTCTGTAATTCCTCTGCTTTATGTTCTTGGATCTTCATTTTGCTAAATTCTTTGTTCAAAAAGATATGTTTTCAATTTTGAAAAACAACAAAATGAGTCAAAACATATAATTCTTGGATCAAAACACAAGATATATGCAAGAACATTATGAGCGTCAAGATGAATACCAAGAACAATCTTGAAGATCAAGATGAACATCAAGAACTCAGTTTTTGATGAGCGGATAATTTGTATACTTTTTGGCATTGTTTTTAGTATGTTTTTGATATGATCTAGTTAGTTTTTAGTATATTTTTATTAGTTTTTAGTTAAAATTCACTTTTCTGGACTTTACTATGAGTTTGTGTGTTTTTCTGTGATTTCAGGTATTTTCTGGCTGAAATTGAGGGACCTGAGCAAAAATCTGATTCAGAGGCCAAAAAGGACTGCAGATGCTGTTGGATTCTGACCTCCCTGCACTCGAAGTGGATTTTCTGGAGCTACAGAGACCCAATTGGCGCGCTCTCAACGGCGTTGGAAAATAGACATCCTGGGCTTTCCAGCAATATATCATAGTCCATACTTTGCCCAAGATTTGATGGCCCAAACCGGCGTTCAAAGTCACCTCAAGAAATCCCAGCGTTAAACGCTGGAACTGGCACCCAAATGGGAGTTAAACGCCCAAACTGGCATGAAAGCTGGCGTTTAACTCCAAGAAGAGTCTCTGCACGAAAAATGCTTCAATGCTCAGCCCAAGCACACACCAAGTGGGCCCGGAAGTGGATTTTTATGTCATTTACTCATTTCTGTACACCTTAGGCTACTAGTTCTTATAAGTAGGACCTTTTGCTATTGTATTAGAGGACTTTGGTAGCTATCTTCATTTTTATGCTATCTTAGATCATTGGGAGGCTGGCCATTCAGCCATGCCTAGACCTTATGCTTATGTATTTTCAACGGTGGAGTTTCTACACACCATAGATTAAGGTGTGGAGCTCAGCTGTACCTCGAGTATTAATGCAATTACTATTGTTCTTCTATTCAATTCCGCTTGTTCTTGTTCTAAGATATCACTTGTTCTTCAACTTGATGAATGTGATGATCTGTGACACTCATCATCATTCTCACCCATGAACAAAGTGACTGACAACCACTCTTGTTCTACAAGCAACTAAGGCCATAGTGAATGTCTCTTGGATTCCTGATTGCACGATGCATGGTTGATCGCCTGACAACTGAGTGCTCGCCTGACAAACGAGCCAACCATTCCGTGAGATCAGAGTCTTCGTGGTATAGGTGAGAACTGATGGCAGCATTCAAGAGAATCCGGAAGGTCTAACCTTGTCTGTGGTATTCTGAGTAGGATTCAATGACTGAATGACTGTGACGTGCTTCAAACTCCTGAGGGCGGGGCGTTAGTGACAGACGCAAAAGAATCACTGGATTCTATTCCGGCCTGATTGAGAACCGACAGATGAATTCCGCTATGCTGTGACAGAGCATATGCAATCGCTTTCACTGAGAGGATGGGAGGTAGCCACTGACAACGGTGAAACCCTTGCTTAAGCTTGCCATGGAAAGGAGTAAGAAGGATTGGATGAAGGCAGTAGGAAAGCAGAGAGACGGAAGGGAAGGCATCTTCATGCGCTTATCTGAAGTTCCTACCAATGAATTACATAAGTATCTCTATCTTTATCTTTTATGTTATTTTCGTTCATCACCATATACATTTGAGTTTGCCTGACTAAGATTTACAAGATGACCATAGCTTGCTTCAATACTAACAATCTCCGTGGGATCGACCCTTACTCACGTAAGGTTTATTACTTGGACGACCCAGTGCACTTGCTGGTTAGTTGTGCGAAGTTGTGTAATGCCATGGTATTGAGCTACCACGTTTTTGGAGCCATTACCGGGGATTATGAGAGTTGTGAAAAAGTATTGTTCACAATTTCGCGCACCAGTTTTCTTAATGAAAGAAAACATGGAGGACAAGAAACTTAGAGCTTTCTCATGTTTGGGCCATATGAATGCAAGAATGCATGTGTAGAACATCATGCAGTGCAATTCAATAAATCATGAATATCAAACAAGGAAATTCATCAAGAACGACTTGAAGATCATCAAGAACACAATGTATGTGTTTCGAAAATTGGGAGACAATTAAAATCATGCAATTGACACCAAACTTTAAAATTTGGCCTTAGATTCAAACAAGAACCATGAAATATTTTTGAGTTTTTATGATTTTATGATTTTTTTGGGTTTTTCAAAAATTATTGAGGAAAAACGAAAAAGAAGAAAATTTTTGAAAACCTTTTTTTTTAAATAAAATAAAAATGACCTAATCTGAGCAACAAGATGAACCGTCAGTTGTCCAAACTCGAACAATCCCCGACAACGGCGCCAAAAACTTGGTGCACGAAATTGTGATACACAATGGCGCCAACAACTTGGTCGCACAGTTGTAATCTCACTTCTTTTTCACAACATCGCACAACTAACCAGCAAGTGCATTGGGTCGTCTAAGTAATACCTTATGTGAGTAAGGGTCGATCCCACGGAGATTGTCGGCTTGAAGCAAGCTATGGTCACCTTGTAAATCTCAGTCAGGCGGATTCAAATGGGTGATAGAGTTTTCATAATTAAAAGATAAATAAACATAAAATAAAGATAGAGATACTTATGTAAATCATTGGTGGGAATTTCAGATAAGCGTATGGAGATGCTTTATCCCTCTTGAATCTCTGCTTTCCTACTGCATCCTTCCAATCCTTCATACTCCTTTCCATGGCAAGCTGTATGTTGGGTTTCACCGGCGTCAATGGCTACCTCCCATCCTCTCAGTGAAAAAGGTCCTCTACGGTTTCCTGCATGGCTAATTAGCTGTTGGTTCTCGATCGTGTAAGAATAGGATTTACTATCCTTTTGCGTCTGTCACTACGCCCTACAGTCGCGATTTTGAAGCTCGTCACAGTCATCGCTTCCCAAATCCTACTCGGAATACCAGAGACACGGTTTAGACTTTCCGGATCTCAGGAATGGCCGCCAATAATTCTAGCTTATACCACGAAGACTCCAATCTCATGGAATGGAAGGCTTGGTTGTCAGGAGAGGCGACCATGCATCGTGGACCAGGTATCCAAGAGATACACACTCTAGCTTTCGCAAGTAGAATGGGAGTGTTTGTCAGGCACGCGTTCATAAGTGAGAATGGTGATGAGTGTCACGGATCATCACATTCATCAGGTTGAAGTGCGAATGAATATCTTAGAATAAGAATAAGCATGAATTGAATAGAAGAACAATAGTATTTTACATTAATACTCGAGGAACAGCAGAGCTCTACACCATAATCTATGGTGTGCAGAAACTCCACCGTTGAAAATACATAAGAACAAGGTAGGCATGGCCATGAGGCCATCCCCCAAAATGTGATCAAAAGATCAAAAGATGATCAAAAGATGAAAATACAATAGTAAGAGGTCCTATTTATAATGAAACTAGCTACTATGGTTTACAGAAATAGGTAAATAATGCAGAAATCCACTTCCGGGCCCACATGGTGTGTGCTTGGGCTGAGCATTGAGCTTCACACGTGTAGAGGCTTCTCTTGGAGTTAAACACTAGCTTTGGTGCCAGTTTGGGCGTTTAACTCCAGCTTTTATGCCAGTTCTGGCATTTTGACTTCAGAATAGGGCAGAGAAGGGGCGTTTGAACACCAGTTTGCTTCATCAAAACTTGAGCAAAGTATGGACTATAATATATTGCTAGAAATCTCTAGATGTCTACTTTCGAAAACAATTGAGAACGCGCCATTTGGAGTTCTGTAGCTCTAGGAAATCCACTTCGAGTGCAGGGAGGTCAGAACCCAACAACATCTGCAGTCCTTTGTCAGCCTCTGAATCAGATTTTTGCTCAGGTCCCTCAATTTCAGCCAGAAAATACCTGAAATCACATAAAAACACACAAACTCATAGTAAAGTCCAGAAATATGAATTTTGCATAAAACTAATAAAAATATACGAAAAACTAACTAAATCATACTAAAAACTATATAAAAATAATGCCAAAAAGCGTATAAATTATCCGCTCATCAGTGCTTCTTATAGGATGTCACCCTTAGAGATGGCAGAGCTTATGGCTCAGCTAGAAGATTTAATGGGCAAACGCTTCATTTGACCAAGTGTTTATCTGTGGGGAACGCCAGTGCTACTGGTAAAGAAGAAGGATGGGAGTTTGCGCTTATGTGATGACTATCAGCAGCTGAACAAGGTTACTATAAAGGATAAATATTTGGTGCCAAGGATCAATGATCTAATGGACCAACTACAGGGGGCTGAAGTGTTTTCCATAATTGAGTTGCGATCCGGGTATCATCAGATAAGGGTTAGAGACGAGGACATTCCAAAGACTGCTTTCAGAACGTGACACGGTCACTATGAATACACGGTGATGTCTTTTGTGTTAACTAATGTCCTGGCAGTATTTATGGACTATATGAACTAAATTTTCCATCCATTTTTAGATAAATTTGTTGTCATCTTCATTGATGACATCCTTATTTACTCTAAGACTGAAGCAGAACATGTGGATCACTTGCAAATTGTGCTACAAATCTTCAAGGATGAAAAATTGTATGCCAAGTTATCTAAATGTGAGTTTTGGAAGAGTGAGGTGAAATTTCTCGGTCATGTGGTAAGTCAATAGGGGATTGTTGTGGATCCTGCTAAAGTTAAGGCAGTAATGAATTGGGAGCGACCAGCTTCTGTGACGAAGATTAGGAGTTTTCTAGGCTTGGTGGGTTATTATCGGAGGTTTATTAAAGGGTTTTCACAACTCGCTTTACCTTTAACTAAGCTGACTAGGAAGGATACACAATTTGTTTGGACTCCTGAGTGCGAGGAAAGCTTTCAAGTGTTGAAGCAGAGACTGATCACGGCACCTATATTAGTGTTTTCCGAGCCGAGTGAACCGTTTGAAGTGTACTATGATGCATCACTAAAGGGTCTGGGGTGCGTGTTGAAGCAGCACTGCAAGGTCATGGCATATGCCTCACGGCAGTTAAGATCGGATGAAATGAATTATCCGACTCACGACTTAGAACTTGCTGCCATTGTGTTTGCTCTAAAGATTTGAAGACATTACCTCTATGGTGTCAAGTTTCAAGTTTTCTCAAATCATAAGAGCATGAAGTACCTCTTTGAGCAAAGAGAATTGAATATGCATCAGAGGAGGCGGATGAAACTTCTAAAGGGCTATGACTTTGAGTTGAATTACCACTCCAGAAAATCGAATGTTGTGGCAGACGCTTTGAGCCGAAAGTTCCAATGTGCTACTTGGATGATGTTGCAATAGGAAGAGTTACTAGAAGCATTCGAAGGTCTGAAATTGGTAGTCAGAGAAGAGTCTGGGACTCTGTGTTTGAGTCAGCTGCAAGTTTCAAGTGATTTTAAAGCTAAACTTCTAAAAGCTCATTAAGACGATAAAGAATTACAGAAAGTATTGCCGGCAATTGAGCAAGGAAAGCGATGGAGAGTGTCAGAGGATAAGGATGGATTATGGAGGTTCAATGGCCGAATCATTGTGCCGGATGTTGGGAACTTACGACAGAATATCTAGAAGGAGGCTCACAAGAGCGGGTTTTCAATCCATCCGAGAAGCACTAAGATGTACCAATATCTGATAATGATGTTCTGGTGGCCGGGAATGAAGAATGATGGGGCATTGCACGTTTTCAAGTGTTTGACTTGTCAAAAAGTTAAAATTGAGCACCAGAGGCCATCAGGAACCCTTTAGCCTTTAGAGATTCCACAATGGAAGTTGGAGAATATTGCAATGGACTTTGTGTCGGGCTTACCTAGGACTCGGACTGGTTATGACGCTGTTTGGGTGATTGTGGATCGACTAACAAAGTTAGCTCACTTTCTCCCCATTTGAATAAACTATACATTAGAGGAGTTAGTGTGGTTATACATTAAAGAGATTGTGAGATTGCACGGCGTGCCTTCCACCATTATATCGGACAGAGATCCTCGGTTCACGTCAAGGTCCTGGGAAGCCTTTCAACGAGCATTTGGGACCCAGTTGAGCTTAAGCACTGTATATCACCCTCAAACATATGGTCAATCAGAGAGAATAATCCAAACTTTGGAGGATATTGAAGAACTGAAGATTGATGGTTTAGAAGTTATAGTAAACTCTCGTTGTAAGTATAGTTACTAAACCAAGCAATCAACCTTTCTTACAAACGTTTTGGTTGTCACAAGTAACAAACCCTTTTAAAATTGATAACCGAGTATTCAAACCTCGGGACGTCTTCTCAAGGAATTGCAGGGAGGTATGTTCTTATTATTGGTTATGGGTTTTTGTAAATTGGGCTTTTGAAAGTGAGGAACAAGTAAATTCAATGACAAATAAAATAAATAATTAACTATAAAATAAACTCTTGGTAAGATATGAAAATTCGGAAGTCCTATCCTAGTTACTCCTATAAGAATGGAAATTAATCACACTTAGTTAACCTTTGCGTAAGCAAGGGAAAGTCAAGTGAACCAATTGGTTAGATTTCCCAAGTCCTAGCCAACTCCTAAAGAAAGACTAGAGTTAGTAGAATTCCAGTTAATTAGCCGACATAACAATCAATCATGAATAGTTGATAACTCAAGAGCTTCCAGTTAATCAATTAAAGCCAATAATATAAAAAGCTAAATAAGAATTTTAGATCTGAAATACCTCAAATAACATACATTCAAAGCAATAAAATCTAACATGGACAATATTCATAAGCCAAATAGGCAACATAAATCAAATAAAAATAAAAGCATTAAAGTATCTCAAAGTAGAAGAGAAGTAAAAATAAAGGAATATTGAACCTGATATGAAGATGAGATAAATCCTAATTTCTAAAAATCCTAATCCTAAATTAAATTCTAATCCTAATCTTAATCCTAAGAGAGAGGAGAGAGCCTCTCTCACTAAAAACTACATCTAAAACCTAAAATTGTGAATTCTGAAAGCATCATTGAGTCTCTGCATGTTCCCTAACTTTAATCTGTGTTTCTGGGCCAAAAACTGGGTTGAAATGCGGCCCAGAATCTCTACCAGTGACTTTTGTAATTCTGCAGATCACGCACGTCACACGTCTGCGTCGTCCACGTGATCGCATCACTCAGCTTTTTCGTATCACGCGTGCGCGTCGTCCTCGTGTTCGCGTTGTTCGTGCTTTTCCAATCCGCGCGGTCGCGTGAGCCATGCGGCTGCGTCACTGCGATTTCCTCTCTTCCGCGCGGTCGCGTGAGTCATGCGGCCGCGTCACTTCTCGTTGGTCATCTCCTTAATTTCTTGTAGTCCTTCCATTTTTCAAGCTTCCTTTCCAATCTCCCACTCATTCATGCCCTATAAAGCCTGAAACACTTAACACACAGATCACGGCATCGAATGGAATAAAGGAGAATTAAAATACCTAATTAAAAGTCTCTAGGAAGTAGGTTTTCAATCATGTAATAATTTTAGAAAGAAAATATAAATCATTCAAATCATATGAATAAGTGGGTGAAAAGCTTGATAAAACCACTCAATTAAATACAATATAAACCACAAAATAGTGGTTTATCAACCTCCCCACACTTAAACATTAGCATGTCTTCATGCTAAACTCAAGGAGACCAAATAAATGAGTAGGAAAAGGCAAGACTCATGCAATGCAACCTATGAATGTGAATGCAACTACACACTAAAATGATTCTACCTACTTGGTGAAAAAGTAAATAAATCTTTCAAGAATAAATATGAACTGGATTTCACTAATTCAAATCACAAAATACAATACAAATAACTTGCAAGAAGAAGATAGCTCATGAAAGTAGGGAACATAGAATCAAGCATTAAACCCTCACTGGTAGTGTATATCACTATAGTCTCTCAAGTGTATAGGGTACTTCACTCTAATCTTCTCTAATCATGCTTTCTAAACTTTGTTCTTCAGCTAACCGATCAATAAATATTTAGTATACCAATGCAAACATCATGAGGTCTTTTCAAGGTTGTAATGGGGCCAAGGCAGGGGTGAGGATATATGTATGGCTAAGTGAGCTATAAATTGAATCATTGAATAGCCTAAGCTCTCACATAAACACACACACACTAAATATAACTCTAAATTCATGCTTGATTACCCATAATTCTCACTTTTGTATCACATACTCATGTACCAAACTTTTGATATTTCTTTACTTTTATCACATGTGCATTGATCTTTCTATTAAAGCTTAACATTGGGGTAATTTTGTCCCCTTATTTATTGAATATTTTTTTTGAATCATAAAAATAAACATAACATTGTCAATGCACATGGATTTTTTTTTATTTTTTTCTATTTTGGTTTTTCATGAGTAGGTTCCCAAATTCCCAATATTTAAATAAATTAGAAACATGATACATTCCCTTATTAACCTATGTTCCCACAGTTTCCCCACACTTAGTTGATACACAATCTCTGTCTTAAACTAACCAAAGATTCAATTGGGATATTTAATTTATTTTTCTGCTTAAGGCTAGTGATGTGGTTATAGAACAGAAGGGGATTAAAAAGCTCAAAGTGGCTAACAAGGGTGATGTAAAAGGTAGGCTAGATGATTTTTATTATTTAAAAAAATTATTTAGTATAATTATGTGTTTAATTTTATTTTATAATATTTAACTCATTTAATTAAAAATGTAAAATTATATATGTAATAATATTATTAAATATTATGTTGTATAAAAAATTATTAGAATATTATATATATATATAGAAAATTAAAAAAAATAATGAAGGATCTAAGGCTACACTTATATATATGGTTATACAGAAAATTAAAAAAAAAGGACCTAGGGCTACACTTATATAGAGTAGCTATAATATACAATGCGGCTATGTTTTACAAGTGATGCAGTAGCATTGAAAAGCATAGTCTTTGGTCCTGGACAGCATCACTTGAAAAGCGTAGCCTATTCCCAAACGCCAAAAGCGTAGCCCTTGGTGCTGAAAAGCGTAGCCTTTGAGAATAGGCAACGGCCGAATAGGAATCACCCCAAAAAGCGTAGCCATAGCCCAAAAAGCGTAGCCGTAGCCTAAGACATCATTTTTTTCACTTTTGGCTACACTTTTCAAATGTACCTGAATGGGTGTTTTTCTTGTAGTGCTAATTTGGGAGTGCTGAGCTAGAATCAAACAATGGCCTCAATCATATGCAAGTATGTAAATACACTAAATATTGGACATATAGACTGGAACAAATACAGATTGCAATCATAGAGAAGTAAAATACACAAGAATAAAATATCATGGTTAAATAATGTAACCATATAAATAAGCTCAAAATCTCACGGGTTGTGTGTTCTTTGGCTCAAAAACCATGTTCCAAATATTCAAACAAATTTAACAAAAAATTTTCAATTTAAATTAGTGAAATATTATAAAAATTTCTTGAAAAAGAAAATATTACTTCAACCAAGTAGTGACTAAATGCATAAAATCAAACAAACATGCAAATGCAACAATTAACAAATTAACATTGGTGTTGAGAAGGGACTAACTAACCTGTGGAGATCGGTATCGACCTCCCCACACTTAAAGATTGCACCGTCCTTGGTGCATGCGGAGATGTGCAGGTGGATGGGGGTCATGGTTCCTCAGCTGGTACTCTATTTTGTTCCTTTCCTTGCCAGTGGTTTGGGAGTAGCTTTCTCTTTACATTTCTTGGTGGCCATCCTGAAAGGAAACGAGGAAAGACATTAGCATTCGAGGGTTATAGCAAGGAAAAGAATAGGAAAGGTGGTAATCAATGCACAGGTATGGATAATGATGTGAACACATGGTCATGACTACATGTGGCAAATCAACAATGGAAATATAGCAAGTGCATGTGAGGAAAATTGAATGCAAGGTGTTTATTGGCATGCCGGCAAAGGGCATGAGTAGCATAGGTCAAGCATTGAATGTCCAAATTAGATTACCAAGTCTCTCAAATTAATAATATGTTTGTAAAAACAATTATATTTAAATAATAAAATAGAGAAGGGGTTATGTGAAAAGTAGGCATTTAGAATAGTAGATTTAAAAGAAATCTAAAAATAATGCAAAATGCCATATGGGCATTTTCACAAACACAAAGCATGCATAGTAAATAAGGTATGGAAAATATTAATTAGAACATGCAAGCACCCTTATAATAATATATAATTGTTTAAACAAATCCCAAATAATCCATAAGCAAAATATGGGATATAATGACCCAAATAAATATCCAACACCAATTAAAAGAAAAAAGAAAGAAAAAGAAAGGAAGGAAGAAAGAAATAAGAAGGGAAAGAAAAGATTTAGATTTGGAGAAGAAAAGAGAAGATATCTTGGCAGATCTGGATAAGCTGTGTGGCACAGGCGACGCGAATGCATGAGTGACGCATTCGCGCGGTTGGCGCTATTGTCAAGTGACGCGGCCGCGTGGGGCACGCGGTCGCGTGAGTGAATTCGTGCTACTAGCGCGAGGGCAGCCGCGCGCTCGCGTAACTTTTTATTTGAAACTCATTTTGCCAAGATTTTGGGTGACGCGACCGCGTGGGTGACGCGACCGCGTGATAGGCCATATTATGGGGATTGACACAAACTGATGAGCGGATAATTTATACGCTTTTTGGCATTGTTTTTAGTATGTTTTTAGTATGTTTTAGTTTGTTTTTATTATATTTTCATTAGTTTTTAGTTAAAATTCACTTTTCTGGACTTTACTATGAGTTTGTGTGTTTTTCTATGATTTTAGGTATTTTCTGGCTGAAATTGAGGGACCTGAGCAAAAATCTGATTCAGAGGTTGAAAAGGACTGTAGATGCTGTTGGATTTTGACCTCCCTGCACTCTAAGTGGCTTTTCTGGAGCTACAGAAGCCCAATTGGCGCGCTCTCAATGGCGTTGGAAGGTAGACATCCTGGGCTTTCCAGCAATGTATAATAGTACATACTTTGCCCGAGATTTGATGGCCCAAACTGGCGTTCCAAATCAGCTCAAAACTGCCTAGCGTTAAACGCCGGAACTGGCACAAGAATGGGAGTTAAACGCCCAAACTGGCACAAAAGCTGGCGTTTAACTCCAAGAGAAGTCTCTACACATGAAAGATTTAATGCTCAGCCCAAGCACACACCAAGTGGGCCCGGAAGTGGATTTTTATGTAATTTACTCATTTCTGTAAACCCTAGGCTACTAGTTCTCTACAAATAGGACCTTTTACTATTGTATTTTCATCTTGGTTCTTCTGGTTCCCTCTTTGGGGCCGAAGCCAATGATCACCATTATCACTTATGTATTTTCAACAGTGGAGTTTCTACACACCATAGATTAAGGTGTGGAGCTCTGCTGTACCTCGAGTATTAATGCAATTACTATTGTTCTTCTATTCAATTCAGCTTATTCTTGTTCTAAGATATTCATTTGCACCCAAGAACATGATGAATGTGATGATTATGTGACACTCATCATCATTCTCACTTATGAACGAGTGCCTGACAACCACTTCTGTTCTACAAGCAAACAAGGCTTGAATGTTTATCTCTTGGATCCTTTGATCGGAATCTTCGTGGTATAAGCTAGAATTGATGGCGGCATTCAAGAGAATCCGGAAGGTCTAAACCTTGTCTGTGGTATTCTGAGTAGGATTCAATGATTGAATGACTGTGACGAGCTTCAAACTCCTGAAGGCTAGGCGTTAGTGACAGACGCAAAAGAATCACTGGATTCTATTCCAACCTAATTGAGAACCGACAGATGATTAGCCGTGCCGTGACAGGGTGCGTTGAACATTTTCACTGAGAGGACGGGATTGTAGCCACTAACAACGGTGATGTCCAACATACAGCTTGCCATGGAAAGGAGTAAGAAGGATTGGATGAAGACAGTAGGAAAGCAGAGAGACGGAAGGGACAAAGCATCTCCATACGCTTATCTGAAGTTCTCACCAATGAATTACATAAGTATCTCTATCTTTATGCCTTATTCGTATATCATCCATAACCATTTGAATCTGCCTGACTAAGATTTACAAGGTGACCATAGTTTGCTTCATACCAACAATCTCCATGGGATCGACCCTTACTCGCGTAAGGTTTATTACTTGGACGACCCAGTGCACTTGCTGGTTAGTTGTGCGAAGTTGTGAAAAAGAGTTGAGATTGCAATTGAGCGTACCATGTTGATGGCGCCATTGATGATCACAATTTTGTGCACCAAGTTTTTGGCGCCGTTGCCGGGGATTGTTTCAGTTTGGACAACTGACGGTTCATCTTATTGCTTAGATTAGGTACTTTTCTTCAGAATTCTTAAGAATGAATTCTAGTGTTTCAAGGTGATGTTCTTATCATCACCAAAGCTGATTGATTCTCATCAATTTAGCTCTTGAATGCAATGTCCTGCTGAAGCTTGGCTAGCCATGTCTAATTCCTTTAGACTGAAGTTTTAGACTAACATTGCATGATTCCTGGAATTCTCATTAAGAATTTTGATATCTTTATTTTCTTTTCCACTTAATTTTCGAAAAATCCAAAAAAATTACAAAATCATAAAAATATAAAAAAATATTTTATGTTTCTTGTTGAGTCTAGTGTCATTTTAAGTTTGGTGTCAATTGCATGTTTCTATTCTTCTTGCATTCATGCATGTGTCTTCATTAATCTTCAAGTTGTTCTTGATGATTTCCTTGTTCTGATCTTTAAATTCTCTTGTCTCGAGTGTTTTGTTGTTTTTCATATGCATTCTCATTTTGTCAATGTCAATGGTATACAAACTGCTAAGTTTGGTGTCTTGCATGCATTGTTATTTGATTTTAGTTACATTTTGATTATTAGAAATCCAAAAAAAAATTTTAATTTGTGTCTTCTCAAGTCAAAAATAGAGAGAATTGAAGATTCAGAACATACAGTAGAGGAATTACACAGAAAAAGGCTGGGCGTTCAAAATGTCCAGTGAAGAAGGAAAACTGGCGTTTAAACGCCAGCCAGGGTGCTTGGCTGGGCGTTTAACGCCCAAAAGGGTAGTGTTTTGGGCGTTAAATGCCAGAATGGATACCATTCTAGGCATTTAACGCCAGGATGGCACAAGAGGGAAGATTCTGTTTTCAATTCAATTTTTTTTTAGGTTTTCAAAATTTTTCAAAATCAAATCTTTTTCAAATCATATCTTTTCAATCATATGTTTTCAAAATCAATTTCTTTCCATTTTCAAAAATACTTGCTATCAATTAATGATTTGATTCAACATTTCAAGTATGTTGCCTTTTCTGTTGAGAAAGGTTTAATGTTTGAATCATATATTTTCTTGTTAGCCAAGTCATTAATTTTTAAAATCAAATCTTTTTAAATTATTTTTTAGTTCATATCTTCTCAATCACATCTTTTTAAAAAAACCGTAACTTTTAAATCATATCTTTTTAATCACATCTTTTTCAAAATAGTTTTCAATCATATCTTTTTACTTTCTAATTTCAAAATCTTTTTCAAAAATCACTTGATTTCTTTTTCCACTCTTAAAGTTTTCGAAAATCAATTAGTGTTTTTCAAAATGTTTTTAAAATCTTTTACTTAATTTTCGAAAATTTCTTCCCTCTTCTCACATCCTTCTATTTATGGACTAACACTCCTCCTTAATACACAATTCGAACTCCATCTTTCTTGATAAGTTCGAATTCTTCTACCTCTTCCTTCTATTTTTCTTTTCCTCTGACACTTCAAGGAATCTCTATACCGTGACATAGAGGATTCCATACTTTTTTGTTCTCTTCTCTTTCATATGAGCAGGAGCAAAGACAAAAGCATTCTTGTTGAGGCTGATCCTGAACCTGAAAAGACCTTGAAGCGAAAGCTAAGAGAAGCTAAGGCACAACTCTCTGTAGAGGACCTAACAGAAATCTTCAAACAAGAAGAAGACATGGCAGCCGAAAACAACAACAACGCCAACAATGCAAGGAAGGTGCTGGATGACTTTACTGCACCTACTCCCGACTTCTATGGGAGAAGCATCTCTATCCCTACCATTGGAGCAAACAACTTTGAGCTTAAGCCTCAATTAGCTTCTCTGATGCAACAGAATTGCAAGTTCCATGGACTTCCATTGGAAGATCCTCATCAGTTTTTAGCTGAATTCTTGCAAATCTGTGACACTGTCAAGACTAATGGGGTTGACCCTAAGGTCTACAGACTTATGCTATTCCCTTTTGCTGTAAGAGACAGAGCTAGGATATGGTTGGACTCACAACCTAAAGAAAGCCTGAACTCTTGGGAAAAGCTAGTCAATGCCTTCTTGGCAAAGTTCTTTCCACCTCAAAAATTGAGTAAGCTTAGAGTGGAAGTCCAAACCTTCAGACAGAAGGAAGGTGAATCCCTCTATGAAGCTTGGGAAAGATATAAACAACTGATCAGAAAGTACCCTTCTGACATGCTTTCTGAATGGAGCATCATAGGTATCTTCTATGATGGTCTGTCTGAACTGTCCAAGATGTCTTTGGATAGCTCTGCTGGAGGATCTCTTCATCTGACGAAGACGCCTGCAGAAGCTCAAGAACTAATTGAAATGGTTGCAAATAACCAATTCATGTACACTTCTGAAATTAATCCTATGAACAATAGGACAAATTAGAAGAAAGGAGTTCTTGAGATTGATACTCTGAATACCATATTGGCTCAGAACAAAATATTGACTCACAAGTCAATATGATTTCTCAAAGTCTGTCTGGAATGCAAGCTGCACCAGGCAGTACTAAGGATGCTTCATCTGAAGAAGAAGCTTATGATCCTGAGAACCCTTCAATGGAAGAGGTGAATTACATGGGAGAATCCTATGGAAACACCTATAATCCTTCATGGAGGAATCATCCAAATCTCTCATGGAAGGATCAACAAAGACCTCAACAAGGTTTCAACAACAATAATGGTGGAAGAAACAGGTTTAGCAATGGCAAGCCTTTTCCATCATCTTCTCAGCAACACACATAGAATTCTAAGCAGAGCCATTCTGACTTAGCAACCATGGTCTCTGATCAAATCAAAACCACTCAAAGTTTCATGACTAAAACAAGGTCCTCCATTAGAAACTTGGAGGCACAAGTGGGACAGCTGAGCAAGAAAATTACTGAACTCCCTTCTAGTACTCTTCCAAGCAATACAGAAGAGAATCCAAAAGGAGAATGCAAAGCCATGAAAATGACCCACATGGCCGAACTTGGAGAGGAGGAAGAGGCAGAGATCTCCACTGAGGAAGACCTCAATGGACGTCCACTGGCCTCCAATGAGTTCCCTAATAAGGAACAATGGGAATATGAGGCTCACACAGAGACCATAGAGATTCCATTGGATTTACTTCTGCCATTCATGAGCTCTGATGAGTATTCTTCCTCTGAAGAGGATGAGTATGTCACTGAAGAGCAAGTTGCTAAATACCTTGGAGCAATCATGAAGCTAAAGGACAAGTTATTTGGTAATGAGACTTGGGAGGATGAACCCCCTTTGCTCAACAAAGAACTGGATGACTTGTCTAGGCAGAAATTACCTCAAAAGAGACAAGATCCTGGGAAGTTTTCAATACCTTGTACCATAGGCACCATGACCTTTAAGAAGGCTCTGTGTGACCTAGGGTCAAGTGTAAACCTCATGCCTCTCTCTGTAATGGAGAAGCTAGGGATCTTTGAGGTACAAGCTGCAAGAATCTCACTAGAGATGGCAGACAATTCAAGAAAACAAGCTTATGGGCTTGTAGAGAATGTTCTGGTAAAGATTGAAGACCATTACATCCCTGCTGATTTCATAGTCCTAGAAACTGGGAAGTGCATGGATGAATCCATCATCCTTGGCAGACCCTTCCTAGCCACAACAAAGGCTATGATTGATGTGGACATAGGAGAATTGATCATTCAAGTGAATGAAGAATCCTTTGTGTTTAAGGCTCAAGGATATCCCTCTGTCACCATAGAGAGGAAGCATGAAGAGCTTCTCTCAAAACAGAGTCAAACAGAGCCCCCACAGTCAAACTCTAAGTTTGGTGTTGGGAGGCCACAACCAAATTCTAAGTTTGGTGTTGAACCCTCACATTCAAACTCTAAGTTTAGTGTTGGGTGGTTCCAACATTGCTCTGAGTATCTGTGAGGCTCCATGAGAGCCCACTGTCAAGCTACTGACATTAAAGAAGCGCTTGTTGGGAGGAAACCCAATGTTATATTTATTTTTCTTTGTTATTTTATGTTTTCTGTAGGTTGATGATCATGGGAAGTCACAAAATCAATTGAAAAAGCAAAAATAGAATGAAAAACAGAAAGAAAAATAGCACACCCTGGAGGAAGACCTTGCTGGCGTTTAAACGCCAGTAAGGGTAGCAAATGGGCGTTTAACGCCCAGTCTGGCACCATTCTGGGCGTTTAACGCCAGAAAGGAGCACCAGATTGGCGTTAAACGCCAGGAAAGGGCAAGAAGCTGGCGTTAAACGCTAGAAATGGGCACCAGCCCGGCGTTTAACGCCAGAATTGGCATAGAGAGCATTTTTGCTCGCCACTTGGTGCAGGGATGACTTTTCCTTGACACCTCAGGATCGTGGACCCCACAGGATCCTCACCTACCCCACCACTCTCTCTTTTCTTCACCCATTCACTAATCACCTCAACACCTCTTCCCCAAAAACCCCTCACCTATCAAACCCCATCTTTCTCTTCACCACTCACATCCATCCTTCATAAAACCCCACCTACCTCACCATTCAAATTCAAACCACTTCCCTCCCAAAACCACCCTCACATAGCCGAACCTTACCACTCTCTCCAATCCTATATAAACCCATCTTTACCACCTCCTTTCACATAACCTAAACACTACTTTTCTCCCTTTGGCCAAACCATAAAGCCATCTCCATCTCCTCTATTTCTTCTTCTTCTACTCTCTTCTTTCTTCTTTTGCTCGAGGACGAGCAAACCTTTTAAGTTTGGTGTGGTAAAAGCATTGCTTTTTGTTTTTCCATAACCATTTATGGCATCCAAGGCCGGAGAAACCTCTAGAAAGAGGAAAGGGAAGGCAAAATCTTCCACCTCCGAGTCATGGGAGATGGAGAGATTCATCTCAAGGGTGCATCAAGACCACTTCTATGAAGTTGTGGCCATGAAGAAGGTGATCCCCGAGGTCCCTTTCAAACTCAAAAAGAGTGAATACCCAGAGATCCGACATGAGATTCGAAGAAGAGGTTGGGAAGTTCTTACCAACCCCATTCAACAAGTCGGAATCTTAATGGTTCAAGAGTTCTATGCCAATGCATGGATCACCAAGAGCCATGATCAAAGTGTAAACCCGAACCCAAAGAATTGGCTTACAATGGTTCGGGGGAAATGCTTAGATTTTTGTCCAGAAAATGTAAGGTTGGCATTCAACTTGCCCATGATGCAAGGAGATGAACACCCTTACACTAGAAGGGTCAACTTTGATCAAAGGTTGGACCAAGTCCTCATAGACATTTGTGAAGAGGGCGCTCAATGGAAGAGAGATTCAAGAGGGAAGCCGGTTCAACTAAGAAGGCATGACCTCAAGCCCGTGGCTAGGGGATGGTTGGAGTTTATCCAACGCTTAATCATTCCCACTAGCAACCGGTCCGAAGTTACTATAGACCGGGCCATCATGATTCATAGCATCATGATTGGAGAAGAAGTAGAAGTTCATGAGGTTATAGCCCAAGAACTTTATAAGGTGGCGGACAAGTCCTATACCTTGGCAAGGTTAGCCTTTCCTCATCACATTTGTCACCTCTGTTATTCAGTTGGAGTTGACATAGAGGGAGACATCCTCATTGATGAGGACAAGCCCATCACTAAGAAAAGGATGGAGCAAACAAGAGATCCCACTCATCATGAAATCCCTGAGATGCCTCAAGGGATGCACTTTCCTCCACAAAACTATTAGGAGCAAATCAACACCTCCCTAGGAGAATTGAGTTCCAACATGGGACAACTAAGGGTGGAGCACCAAGAACATTCCATCATCCTCCATGAAATTAGAGAAGATCAAAGAATCATGAGAGAGAAGCAACAAAGGTAAGGAAGAGACATTGAGGAACTCAAGCACTCCATAAGATCTTCAAGAGGAAGAACAAGCCGCCATCACTAAGGTGGACTCGTTCTTTAATCTCCTTGTTCCTTATTTTCCTGTTTTTTGAATTTTCATGCTTATGTTTATCTATGTTTGTGTCTTGTGATCATTAGTGTCTTAGTGTCTATGCCTTAAAGTTATGAATGTTCTATGAATCCATCACCTTTCTTAAATGAAAAAATTGTTCTTAATTGTAAAAGAGAAGAATTGCATGAATTTTGAATTTTATAACAGATTAATTATATTGATGTGGTAGCAATACTTTTATTTTCTGAATGTATGCTTGAACAGTGCATATGTCTTTTGAATTTGTTGTTCATGAATGTTGGCTCTTGAAAGAATGATGAAAAAGGAGACATGTTACTGAGAATCTGAAAAATCATAAAATTAATTCTTGAAGCAAGAAAAAGCAGTGAATACAAAAAAAAAGAAAAAAAGGGAGAAAAACGAAAAAAAAAAGAGAGAAAAAGAATATAGTTGTGACCCAAGGCAAAAAGAGTGTGCTTAAGAACCCTGGACACCTCTAATCGGGGACTCTAGCAAAGCTGAGTCACAATCTAAAAAGGTTCACCCAGTTATGTGTCTGTGGCATGTATGTATCCGGTGGTAATACTGGAAGACAGAGTGCTTTGGGCCACGGTCAAGACTCATAAAGTAGCTGTGTTCAAGAATCATCATACTTAACTAGGAGAATCAATAACACTATCTGGCTTCTGAGTTCCTATAGAAGCCAATCATTCTGAATTTCAAAGGATAGATTGAGATGCCAAAACTGTTCAGAGGCAAAAAGCTAAATGCCCCGCTCATCTAATTAATACTGATCTTCATAGATGTTTTTCGAATTCATTGCATATTCTCTTCCTTTTTATCTTATTTGACTTTCAGTTGCTTGGGGACAAGCAACAATTTAAGTTTGGTGTTATGATGAGCGGATAATTTATACGCTTTTTGGCATTGTTTTTAGTATATTTTTAGTATGTTTTAGTTAGTTTTTATTATATTTTCATTATTTTTTAGTTAAAATTCACTTTTCTGGACTTTACTATGGGTTTGTGTGTTTTTCTATGATTTCAGGTATTTTCTGGCTGAAATTGAGGGACATGAGCAAAAATCTGATTCAGAGGCTGAAAAGGACTGTAGATGCTGTTGGATTCTGACCTCCCTGCACTCGAAGTGGATTTTCTGGAGCTACAGAAGCCCAATTGGCGCGCTCTCAACGGCGTTGAAAATTAGACATCTTGGGCTTTCCAGCAATGTTTAATAGTGCATACTTTGTCCGAGATTTGATGGCCCAAACTAGCGTTCCAAATCAGCTCAAAACTGCCCGGCGTTAAACGCCGGAACTGGCACAAGAATGGGAGTTAAACGCCCAAACTGGCACAAAAGCTGGCGTTTAACTCCAAGAGAAGTCTCTACACATGAAAGCTTTAATGCTCAGCCCAAGCACACACCAAGTGGGCCCGGAAGTGGATTTTTATGTAATTTACTCATTTCTGTAAACCCTAGGCTACTAGTTCTCTACAAATAGGACCTTTTACTATTGTATTTTCATCTTGGTTCTTCTGGTTCCCTCTCTGGGGCCGAAGCCAATGATAACCATTATCACTTATGTATTTTCAACGGTAGAGTTTCTACACACCATAGTTTAAGGTGTGGAGCTCTGCTGTACCTCGAGTATTAATGCAATTACTATTGTTCTTCTATTCAATTCAGCTTATTCTTGTTCTAAGATATTCATTTGCACCCAAGAACATGATGAATGTGATGATTATGTGACACTCATCATCATTCTCACTTATGAACGAGTGCCTGACAACCACTTCTATTCTACAAGCAAACAAGGCTTGAATGTTTATCTCTTGGATCCCTTGATCGGAATCTTCGTGGTATAAGCTAGAATTGATAGCAGCATTTAAGAGAATTCGGAAGGTCTAAACCTTGTCTGTGGTATTTTGAGTAGGATTCAATGATTGAATGACTGTGACGAGCTTCAAACTCCTGAAGGCTGGGCGTTAGTGACAGACGTAAAAGAATCACTGGATTCTATTCCAACCTGATTGAGAACCGACAGATGATTAGCCGTGCCGTGACAGGGTGCGTTGAACATTTTCACTGAGAGGACGGGATTGTAGCCACTGACAATGGTGATGCCCAATATACAGCTTGCCATGGAAAGGAGTAAGAAGGATTGGATGAAGACAGTAGGAAAGCAAAGAGACGGAAAGGACAAAGCATCTCCATACGCTTATCTGAAGTTTTCACTAATGAATTTCATAAGTATTACATAAGTATCTCTATCTTTATGCCTTATTCGTATATCATCCATAACCATTTGAATCTGCCTGACTAAGATTTACAAGGTGACCATAGTTTGCTTCATACCAACAATCTCCGTGGGATCGACCCTTACTCGCATAAGGTTTATTACTTGGACGACCCAGTGCACTTGCTGGTTAGTGGTGCGAAGTTGTGATAAAGAGTTGAGATTGCAATTGAGCGTACCATGTTGATGGCGCCATTGATGATCATAATTTCGTGCACCACAGACGCGTGGGGCACGCGTTCGCGTGGCAGGGTTTGTGCTGCTAGCATGAGTCCAGCCCAATTCTAGCAAAACTTTTGGCCATACACCCTTTTTTACGTCGAATTTGAGACACGCGTTCTCGTGGGTGACGCGGACGCTTGGGAGGCATTGTTCCCACATGACGCGGACGCGTCAGCAACGCGGTTGCATGGATCAATTTGTGCCAATGGCACGCCTCCAGCCACGCTCTCGCGTGACTCTCTGTTCAATTTGTTTTCTTCCCAACGCACCTATGACGCGGACGCGTCGGCGACGCTGTCGTGTCGGGTGCGAATTTTTTTTATGCAGTATGCAGAAATGCAAAATGCAATAAATGTCATGCAAAAATTTCAGGTGCAATAAAAATTCAAAAACATTCTAAAATTAAAACTAAAAAGAGAACGATCATACCATGGTGGGTTGTCTCCCACCTAGCACTTTTAGTTAAAGTCCTTAAGTTGGACATTTGATGAGCTTCCTGTTATGGTGGCTTGTGCTTGTATTCATCCAAAAATCTCCACCAATGTTTGGAATTCCCACAGCCTTCGGGATCCCAAACTAGGCGTAGAAAGCCTTCAAGCAAGCTAAAGCAAGTGACAAGGCCCCAAGAGTATTGATAGCTAGACTGAATTCGGGGGTCCTAAACCTTGCTTTTGCACCCGTCTTCTTGTTGAGCAATATTGTTCCATCCGGGTGGCAACCAGTCTGAATTCTCACTGAAGCAGCCAAACAACTTCCTAGACCCATTCAGCTGAGCTCTATACCAACCCTTGCGTTTAAATTTTGAGCTTCCAACCATAATGAACTTTGCAGGACAATTCTTACCACTGATCATCTTCCTCTTGCTCTTAATGCCACAAAGAGCTCTAAGCTGACCATCCGTCTCTAGTAGCCCATATTCAAGTGGGAAAGTAAAGGATAAGGATAGCAATTTTACCCACTTGAATGTTGTGTTGGACGGTAATGTCTTGGGAGAGATATTTCTAATGAATTTGCAAGCTCCACTCCCTTGTGCTCTTCGCTGACAACTTCCACCTCTTTGTAAGCTTCTTCAATTTCAACCTCTTCCTCTTGGTGGCTTTCTTCCAATTCAACCTCTTCTTCATTGTTTACCAAGGGCATAGGAGGTTGTTCTTCTTCTTCTTTAAACTCCATTTCTTGATCAACCTCTTCCAAGTCTTCAACCATGACATGCCTTGGAGGTTGTACACCCTCTTCAACATCAATTTCAAACATCTTGTAAGTTGGCTTTATGAACGGACTTTCCAATGTAGGTTCAGGATCTCCTAAGTCTTCAACCAACTATTCTTCTTCTATAATGACAGCGTTCTCTACTTGTTCCAGTACGAAGTTATGCTCTATGCTGTCCACTGGAGTTTCTAGTGTCTTCTTCGTGCTGCGTTCTTCATTAGATTCTCCACATGAAGCCATGGAAGTCTGTTGAGTGTCTGAACGTCTGGAAGATAATCGATTTATTGCTTGCTCCAGTTGATGAAGGGTTGCATTAAATTGGTCTATTGATTCTTCGAAGCGAACCAATGATTCTTGGCTTGATGGATATGGACATGGTGCATATGGAGGTGGTGGTCCTTGGGAGTAACTAGGTTGGAATTGGGGTGGTTCTTGATGAGCGGATAATTTATACGCTTTTTGGCATTGTTTTTATATAGTTTTTAGTAAGTTTAAGCTACTTTTAGGGATATTTTCATTAGTTTTTATGTTAAATTCACATTTCTGGACTTTACTATGAGTTTGTATGTTTTTCTGTGATTTCAGGTAAATTCTGACTGAAATTGAGGGATTTGAGCAAAACTCTGAAGAAGGCTGACAAAAGGACTGCTGATGCTGTTGGAATCTGACCTCCCTGCACTCGAAATGGATTTTCTGGAGCTACAGAACTCCAATTGGCGCTATCTCAACGGCGTTGAAAAGTAGACATCCAGGGCTTTCCAGCAATATATAATAGTTCATACTTTATTCGAAGAATGACGACGTAACTTGGCGTTGAACGCCAAGTACACGCTGCTGTCTGGAGTTAAACGCTAGAAAAACGTCATTATCCGGAGTTGAACGCCCAAAACACGTCATAACTCAGAGTTCAACTCCAAGAGATGCCTCAGCTCGTGGATTAATCAAGCTCAGCCCAAGCATACACCAAGTGGGCCCCGGAAGTGAATTTATGCATCAATTACTTACTCATGTAAACCCTAGTAGCTAGTCTAGTATATATAGAACATTTATCTATTGTATTAGACATCTTTGGTCTCAGTTTTGTTTTATTCTTCATCTTAGGAGATCATTGATCACGTTAGGGGGGCTGGCCATTCGGCCATGCCTGAACCTCTTTCACTTATGTATTTTCAACGGTGGAGTTTCTGCACACCATAGATTAAGGGTGTGGAGCTCTGCTGTACCTCAAGTATTAATGAAATTCTATTATCTTTTATTCAAATCTCTCTTATTCTTATTCCAAGATATTCATTCGTACCCAAGAACATGATGAATGTTATGAGTCAGATTACCCTCATTATCATTCTCACTTATGAACGCGCGTGATTGACAACCACTTCCGTTCTACATGAAACAGAGCTTGAATGCGTATCTCTGAGATTCCCCAACAGAATCTTCATGGTATAAGCTAGATTGATGGTGGCATTTATGAGGATCCAGAAAGTCTCACCTTGTCTGTGGTATTCCGAGTAGGATCCTGGGAATCCGGAAAGTCTAACCTTGTCTGTGGTATTCCGAGTAGGATTCCGGTAATGAATGACTGTGACGTGCTTCAAACTTGTAACCTGCTGGGCGTTAGTGACAGACGCAAAAGAATCAATGGATTCTATTCCAGTAGGAGCGGGAACCAACCGATGATTAGCCGTACTGTGACAGAGTGCGTGAGCATTAGTTTTCATTGCGAGGATGGGATGTAGCCATCAGCCATGGGTGATGCCTCCAGACGATTAGCCGTGCGACTGACAACCGCATAGGATCATTTTCCCGAGAGGATGAAAGTAGCCACAGCTGATGGTGAACCCCTATACAAAGCTTGCCATGGAAAGGAGTAAGAAGGATTGAGTAGAAGCAGTAGGAGAGCAGGCGTCCTTGGGCTCTACAGCATCTCCATCCGCTTATCTGAAATTCCCACCAATGAATCTGTATAAGTATTCTATCCCTTTTATTATTCCTTATTATTAATTATTCGAAAAACCCATAAACCCATTTAATCTGCCTGACTGAGATTTACAAGGTGACCATAGCTTGCTTCATACCAACAATCTCTGTGGGATCGACCCTTACTCACGTAAGGTTTATTACTTGGACGACCCAGTACACTTGCTGGTTAGTTGAACGGAGTTGTGTCCACTCGTGCCAATTTCTAAAATCCAATTACAATGAATATGATCACAATTTCGTCCACCAAGTTTTTGGCGCCGTTGCCGGGGATTGTTCGAGTATGGACAACTGACGGTTCATCTTGTTGCTCAGATTAGGTAATTTTCTTTTCAAAAATCTTTTTCAAAAATTTTTCTTTTATTTTTCGTTTTTCCAAAAAGTATTTTCGAAAAAAATTAATAAAAATACAAAAAAATTAGAAAATCATAAAAATCAAAAATATTTTGTGTTTCTTGTTTGAGTCTTGTGTTAATTTTTAAGTTTGGTGTCAATTGCATGCTTTTAAAATTTTTCTTGCATTTTTTCGAAAATCCCATGCATTCATAGTGTTCTTCATGATCTTCAAGTTGTTCTTGATAAGTCTTCTTGTTTGATCTTGATGATTTCTTGTTTTGTGTCTTTTGTTGTTTTTCATGTGCATTTTTGCATTCATATTTTCCATGCATTAAAGATTTCTAAGTTTGGTGTCTTGCATGTTTTCTTTGCATCAAAAATTTTTCAAAATTATGTTCTTGATGTTCATCATGATCTTCAAAGTGTTCTTGGTGTTCATCTTGACATTCATAGCATTCTTGCATGCATTCATTGTTTTGATCTAAAAATTTCATGCATTGAGTATTTTTGTTGTTTTTCTCTCTCATAATTCAAAATTCAAAAATCAAAAAAATATCTTTTCCTTATTTCCCTCCAAATTTTTGAAATTTTGGGTTGACTTGGTCAAAAATTTTTAAAAATTAGTTGTTCTTACAAGTCAAGTCAAAATTTCAATTTTAAAAATCTTAGCTTTTCAAAATCTTTTTCAAAAATCATATCTTTTTCATTTTTTTTTTTTGCATTTTCGAAAATGTCAAAATTATTTTTCAAAATATTTTCAAAAATCTTTTTCTCATCTTTATATCAAATTTTCGAAAATTAACTAACAAGTAATGTGATTGGTTCAAAAATTTGAAGTTTGTTACTTTCTTGTTAAGAAAGGTTCAATCTTTAAGTTCTAGAATCTTATCTTGTAGTTTCTTGTTAGCTAAGTAATTTTTAAAATTAAATCTTTTTCAAAATATCCTTTTTCAAATATATCTTTTTATCTTTTATCTTATCTTTTTCAAAAATTTTATCTTTTTCAAAATTTGATTTCAAAATATCTTATCTTTTTCTTATCTTCTTATCTTTTTCAAAACTTGATTTCAAATCTTTTTCAATCAAACTAACTAACTCTTTGTTGTTTCTTATCTTTTTCAAAACCACCTAACTACTTTTCCCTCTCTAATTTTCGAAAATTCTCCCTCTCTTTTTCAAAAATTCTTTTTATTTTAAATTTTAATTTTAATTATATTTTGTCTCTAATTTTCGAAAATCACTAACTCTTTTTCAAAAAAATTATTTTCGAATTTTTTCTTCTCCTCTCTTCTTCTATTCAATTATTTAATTACTAACACTTCTCTTCACCTTTCTTCATCCAAAAATCCGAATCCTTCCCTCTTCTTCCTTATACCCCTATCTTCTTCTACTAACATAAAGGAATCTCTATACTGTGACATAGAGGATTCCTCTTTCTTTTCTTGTTTTCTTCTCTTTCATATGAGCAGGAACAGGGAAAAAGGCACTCTTGTTGAAATTGATCCAGAACCTGAAAGGACTCTGAAGAGAAAATTAAGAGAAGCTAAATTACAACAATCCAGAAACAACCTTTCAGAAATTTTTGAACAAGAGAAGGACATGGCAGCCGAAAATAATAATAATAATAATGCAAGGAGAATGCTTGGTGACTTCACAAAGCCAACATCCAAGTTTGATAGAAGAAGCATCTCCATTCCTGCCATTGGAGCCAATAACTTTGAGCTTAAACCTCAACTAGTTGCTTTAATGCAACAAAACTGCAAGTTTTATGGACTTCCATCTGAAGATCCTTATCAGTTTTTAACTGAATTCTTGCAGATCTGTGAGACTGTAAAGATGAATGGAGTAGATCCTAAAGTCTACAGACTCATGCTTTTCCCTTTTGCTGTAAGAGACAGAGCTAGAATATGGTTGGATTCACAACCTAAGGATAGCCTGGACTCCTGGGATAAGCTGGTCACTGCCTTCTTGGATACATTCTTTCCTTCTCAAAAGCTGAGCAAGCTGAGAGTGGATGTTCAAACCTTCAAACAAAAAGATGGTGAATCCCTCTATGAAGCTTGGGAAAGATACAAGCAGCTGACCAAAAGATGTCTATCTGACATGTTTTCAGAATGGACCCTATTAGACATATTCTATTATGGTCTCTCTGAATTTTCGAAAATGTCATTAGACCATTCTGCAGGTGGATCTATTCACCTAAAGAAAACGCCTGAAGAGGCTCAAGCACTCATTGACATGGTTGCAAACAACCAGTTCATGTACACCTCTGAGAGGAATTCCGTGAATAATGGGATACCTCAGAAGAAAGGAGTTCTTGAAATTGATGCTCTGAATGCCATATTAGCTCAGAACAGAATGTTGACTCAACAGGTCAACATAATCTCTCAAAATCTAAATGGATTGCAACATGCATCCAACAATACTAGAGAGGCAGCTTCTGAAGAAGCTTATGATCCTGAGAACCCTGCCATGGCAGAGGTTAATTACATGGGTGAACCTTATGGAAACACCTATAACCCATCATGGAGAAATCATCCAAATTTCTCTTGGAAGGATCAACAAAAGCCTCAACAAGGCTTTAACAATGGTGGACGCAATAGGCTGAATAATAGTAAGCCATATCCATCATCTTCTCAGCAACAGACAGAGAATTCTGAACAAAACACTTCTAATTTAGCCAATATTGTCTCTGATCTGTCAAAAGCCACTTTCAGTTTCATGAATGAAACAAGATCCTCCATTAGAAATTTGGAGGCACAAGTGGGCCAGCTGAGTAAGAAAGTCATTGAAACTCCTCCCAGTATTCTCCCAAGCAATACAGAAGAGAATCCAAAAGGAGAGTGCAAGGCCATTGATTTAATCAAAGTGGCCGAATGCACTAGGGAGGTGGAGGACGAAAATCCTAGTGAGGAAGACCTCCTGGGACGTCCTTCAAGCAAGAAGGAGTTTCCTGTTAAGGATACAGAGGAATCTGAGGCTCATACAGAGACCATAGAGATTCCATTAAATCTCCTTCTACCATTCATGAGCTCTGAAGACTATTCTTCCTCTGAAGAGGATGAAGATGTGAATGGAGAGCAAGTTGCTCAATACTTAGGAGCTATCATGAAGCTGAATGCCAAGCTGTTTGGTGATGAGACTTGGGAAAGTGAACCTCCCTTGCTCATTAATGAACTAGATACTTGGATTCAGAAAACTCTACCTCAAAAGAAACAAGATCCTGGCAAGTTCCTAATACCTTGTACCATTGGCACCATGAGCTTTGAAAAAGCTCTATGTGATCTAGGGTCAGGGATAAATCTTATGCCACTCTCTGTAATGGAGAAGCTAGGGATCATTGAGGTACAACCTGCCTTGTTCTCATTACAATTGGCAGATAAGTCTTTGAGACAAACTTATGGAATGGTAGAGGACGTTTTAGTAAAGGTTGAAGGCCTTTACATCCCTGCTGATTTCATAATCCTAGACACTAGGAAGGAAGATGATGAATGCATCATCCTAGGAAGACCTTTCCTAGCCATAGCAGAAGCTGTGATAGATGTCAACAGAGGTGAGTTAGTCCTTCAATTGAATGGGGACTACCTTGTGTTTAAGGCACATGGCCATCCCTCTGTGACAAAAGAGAGTAAGCATGAAGAGCTTCTCTCAGTTCAAGGTCAAGAAGAGCCCACACAGTCAAACTCTAAGTTTGGTGTTGTGAGGCCACAACCAAACTCTAAGTTTGGTGTTAAGACCCCATATCCAAACTCTAAGTTTGGTGTTGGCAACTATACAACATTGACCTGATCACCTTGTGGCTCCATGAGAGCCACTGTCAAGCTATTGACATTAAAGAAGCGCTTGTTGGGAGGCAACCCAATTTTTATCTAATTTTATTTTATTTTGTTTTAGTGTTATTTTTGTGTTTAATTAGGTACATGATCATGAGGAGTCACGAAAAAATCAAAAAAATTAAAAACAGAGTCAAAAACAGAAGAAAAAAACTTTTCACCCTGGAGGACGCACGGGCTGGCGTTCAACGCCCAGAAGGTGCATCTGGCCGGCGTTTAACGCCAGAACAGAGCACCATTCTGGCGCTGAACGCCCAAAACAAGCAACAACCTGGCGTTAAACGCCAGGATGGTGCACAGAGAGGACAAACTGGCGCTGAACGCCAGGAACAAGCATGAAACTGGCGTTCAACGCCAGAAACATGCATCACATGGGCGTTGAACGCCCAGAACATGCACCAATGGGCGTTTGAACGCCAGAATGATGCATGAAGGCATTTTTCATGCCTATATGGTGAAGGAATGGTATTTCTTTTCACCTCAGGATCTGTGGACCCCACAGGATCCCCACCTACCATATTCCCACCTTACCTCCTAATCCTATTTTTGTGATTTGAATTCCCCATGTCACAATTCCCAATCTTCTTCATCAACCCCCTCTTTCCCACCCAACCCCACCCATATAGCCGAATCCATCTCCCCTCACTCACCTCCATCTTCTTCTTCTTCTCTTCTTTCTTTTCTTGCTCGAGGGCGAGCAATATTTTAAGTTTGTTGTGGTAAAAGCATAGCTTTTTGCTTTTCCATTACCATTAATGGCACCTAAGGCCAGAGAAACCTCAAAGGAAAGACAAAAGCTTCCACCTCTGAGTCTTGGGAGATGGAAAGACTTATATATAAGCTAGAATAGCTCAGTTGGTTAGAACATGTGGCTGCAAATCAAGAGATCCCTGAGATACCTCAGGGGATAAGTTGTCCTCCACACAAATATTGGAAGCAATTAAGGGTGGAACATCATGAGCACTCCATCATTCTCCAAGAAATAAGAGAAGATCAAAGAGCAATGAGGGAGGAGCAACAAAGGCAGGGAAGGGACATAGAAGAGTTGAAGAACATCATTGGTCCTTCAAGAAGAAGACGCCACTAAAGGTGGATTCATTCCTTGTTCTTTATTTTCTTTCTGTTTTTCGTTTTTAAATATTGTGTTTAACTATGTTTTGTGTCTTTACTTCATGATCATTAGTATGTAACCATGCCTTAAAGATTATGAATAATTCCATGAATCCTTCACCTCTCTTAAATAAAAAGTGTTTTAATTTAAAAGAACAAGAAGTACATGAATTTCGAATTTATCCTTGAATTTAATTTAATTATATTGATGTGGTGATAATACTTTTTGTTTTCTGAATGAATGATTGAACAGTGCATATGTCTTTTGATATTGTTGTTTATGAGTGTTAAAATTGTTGGCTCTTGAAAGAATGATGAACAAAGAGAAATGTTATTGATGAACTGAAAAATTCATGAAATGATTCTTGAAGCAAGAAAAAGCAGTGAAAAAGAAAGCTTGCGAAAAAAAAAATTTGCGAAAAAAAAATAGAAAGAAAAAGAAAAAGCAAGCAGAAAAAGCCAATAGCCCTTAAAACCAAAAGGCAAGGGTAGCAAGGATCCAAGGCTTTGAGCATCAATGGATAGGAGGGCCCAAGGAAATTAGATCCAGGCCTAAGCGGCTAAATCAAGCTGTCCCTATCCATGTGCTTGTGTCATGAAGGTCCAAGTGAAAAGCTTGAGACTAAGTGGTTAAAGTCATGATCCAAAAGAGTGTGCTTAAGAGCTCTGGACACCACTAACTGGGGACTCTAGCAAAGCTGAGTCACAATCTGAAAAGGTTCACTCAGTTATGTGTCTGTGGCATTTGTGTATCCGGTGGTAATACTGGAAAACAAAGTGCTTAGGGCCAAGGCCAAGACTCATAAGTAGCTGTGTTCAAGAATCAACATGCTTAACTAAGAGAGTCAATAACACTATCTGAAATTCTGAGTTCCCTGAGACGCCAATCACTCTGAACTACAAAGGAAAAAGTGAGATGCCAAAACTGTTCAGAAGCAAAAAGCTACAAGTCCCGCTCATCTAATTAAATTAATATTCATTGATATTTTGGACTTTATAGTATATTCTCTTCTTTTTATCCTAATTGATTTTCAGTTGCTTGGGGACAAGCAACAATTTAAGTTTGGTGTTGTGATGAGCGGATAATTTATACGCTTTTTGGCATTATTTTTATATAGTTTTTAGTAAGTTTAAGCTACTTTTAGGGATATTTTCATTAGTTTTTATGTTAAATTCACATTTCTGGACTTTACTATGAGTTTGTATGTTTTTCTGTGATTTCAGGTAAATTCTGACTGAAATTGAGGGATTTGAGCAAAACTCTGAAGAAGGCTGACAAAAGGACTGCTGATGCTGTTGGAATCTGACCTCCCTGCACTCGAAATAGATTTTCTGGAGCTACAGAACTCCAATTGGCGCGCTCTCAACGGCGTTGGAAAGTAGACATCCAGGGCTTTCCAGCAATATATAATAATCCATACTTTATTCGAAGAATGACGACGTAACGTGGCGTTGAACGCCAAGTACACGCTGCTGTCTGGAGTTAAACGCCAGAAAAACGTCATTATCCGGAGTTGAACGCCCAAAACACGTCATAACTCAGAGTTCAACTCCAAGAGATGCCTCAGCTCGTGGATTAATCAAGCTCAGCCCAAGCATACACCAAGTGGGCCCCGGAAGTGAATTTATGCATCAATTACTTACTCATGTAAACCCTAGTAGCTAGTCTAGTATATATAGAACATTTATCTATTGTATTAGACATCTTTGGTCTCAGTTTTGTTTTATTCTTCATCTTAGGAGATCATTGATCACGTTAGGGGGGCTGGCCATTCGGCCATGCCTGAACCTCTTTCACTTATGTATTTTCAACGGTGGAGTTTCTGCACACCATAGATTAAGGGTGTGGAGCTCTGCTGTACCTCAAGTATTAATGAAATTCTATTATCTTTTATTCAAATCTCTCTTATTCTTATTCCAAGATATTCATTCGTACCCAAGAACATGATGAATGTTATGAGTCAGATTACCCTCATTATCATTCTCACTTATGAACGCGCGTGATTGACAACCACTTCCGTTCTACATGAAACAGAGCTTGAATGTGTATCTCTGAGATTCCCCAACAGAATCTTCGTGGTATAAGCTAGATTGATGGCGGCATTTATGAGGATCCGGAAAGTCTCACCTTGTCTGTGGTATTCCGAGTAGGATCCTGGGAATCCGGAAAGTCTAACCTTGTCTGTGGTATTCCGAGTAGGATTTCGGTAATGAATCACTGTGACGTGCTTCAAACTTGTAACCTGCTGGACGTTAGTGACAGATGCAAAAGAATCAATGGATTCTATTCCAGTAGGAGCGGGAACCAACCGGTGATTAGCCGTACTGTGACAGAGTGCGTGAGCATTAGTTTTCACTGCGAGGATGGGATGTAGCCATCAGCCATGGGTGATGCCTCCAGACGATTAGCCGTGCGACTGACAACTGCATAGGATCATTTTCCCGAGAGGATGAAAGTAGCCACAGCTGATGGTGAACCCCTATACAAAGCTTGCCATGGAAAGGAGTAAGAAGGATTGAGTAGAAGCAGTAGGAGAGCAGGCGTCCTTGGGCTCTACAGCATCTCCATCCGCTTATCTGAAATTCCCACCAATGAATCTGTATAAGTATTCTATCCCTTTTATTATTCCTTATTATTAATTATTCGAAAAACCCATAAACCCATTTAATCTGCCTGACTGAGATTTACAAGGTGACCATAGCTTGCTTCATACCAACAATCTCTGTGGGATCGACCCTTACTCACGTAAGGTTTATTACTTGGACGACCCAGTACACTTGCTGGTTAGTTGAACGGAGTTGTGTCCACTCGTGCCAATTTCTAAAATCCAATTACAATGAATATGATCACAATTTCGTCCACCAGTTCTATATATGGTTCATATGGTGGTTGGTGTGGTGGATAAGGGTTAGGGTCATATAGGGGTGTTTGATGATAAGGAGCTTGTGAGTCTGGTGGTTCAAAATTATATTAAGGAGGAGAGGGTTCATGGGCATATGGTGGGTCTTGTTGGTAACTACAAGGGGATCCACCATATCTATCATCTTGGTATGCATTGTAGAGTGGTCTTTGTCTATGATATCTAGGAGGGTGTTGTTGCTTAAAGGGTTGATCAGATCCCCTTGGCTCCATCCATCTTTGATTGCTTTGACCTTGAAGCATATTCCTGTTATAGCTTCCATTCCTTGCAACAAAATTAGAACTAAACTCAAAGCCAGAGGGGTGAGAATTCATAGTAGTTATCAGAAATAAGGGAGAACAAGAAGAAACAAATAAACAAGTAAAAGAAAAAAAATTTTTGAAAAATATTTACAATAACCAATAATAAGGCACACGTTTGCAATTCCCCGGCAACGGCGCCATTTTGAAGAACTGAAGATTGATGGTTTAGAAGTTATAGTAAACACTCGTTGTAAGTATAGTTACTAAACCAAGCAATCAACCTTTCTTACAAACGTTTTGGTTGTCACAAGTAACAAACCCTTTTAAAATCGATAACCGAGTATTCAAACCTCGGGTCGTCTTCTCAAGGAACTACAGGGAGGTTTGTTCTTATTATTGTTTATGGGTTTTCGTAAATTGGGGTTTTAAAAGTCAGGAACAAGTAAATTCAATGACAAATAAAATAAATAATTAACTATAAAATAAACTCTTGGCAAGATATGAAAATTCGGAAGTCCTTCCTAGTTACTCCTAGAAGAATGGAAATTAATCCCACTTAGTTAACCTTTGCATAAGCAAGGGAAAGTCAAGTGAACCAATTGGTTAGATTTCCCAAGTCCTAGCCAACTCCTAAGGAAAGACTTGAGTTAGTGAAATTCCAGTTAACTAGCGACATAACAATCAATCATGAATAGTTGATAACTCAAGAGCTTCCAGTTAATCAATTAAAGCCAATAATATAAAAAGCTGAATAAGAATCTTAGATCTGAAATACCTCAAATAACATACATTCAAAGCAATAAAATCTAACATGGACAATATTCATAAGCCAAATGGGCAACATAAATCGAATACAAATAAAAGCATTAAAGTATCTCAAAGTAAAAGAGAAGTCAAAATAAAGGAATATTGAACCTGATATGAAGATGAGATAAATCCTAATTTCTGAAAATCCTAATCCTAAATTAAATTCTAATCCTAATCCAAATCCTAAGAGAGAGGAGAGAGCCTCTCTCACTAAAAACTACATCTAAAACCTAAAATTGTGAATTCTGAAAGCATCCTTGAGTCTCTGCATGTTCCCTGACTTTAATCTGTGTTTCTGGGCTGAAAACAGGATTATTAGAGTGGTAATGAGATTTTTCTTCTTTTGATGGATTAGGACCCGATTAGCTTGAGGAAAACATTCACTCCAGCTTCTGTGACACTTGGGTAAGGTGAGGATCCTAGAATTCTAGATAATTCTTTGAATTTGTGTATTGGATATTAAGTTTTGGACATATATATATATATATATATATATATATATATATATATATATATATATATATTGGAGCTTGAATTGTCGGCATTGGAAATTTGGTGGAGGTTGGGTGTCAATACTTTGGTGATTTTGGACCTTTGGGGTTGTGTTTGGCTTTGGTGGGTCGTCCTGGGAAATACGTGGAAATTGGCCAAGGTATAGGTTAGGTTTCACGTATTTAATATATAATGTTCTACGAAAACTTAGGCTAGATGACCTTTGGATAGGAATGAATGCTTGAGTATGTAAACTGTTTAGTACTTTAAATGATATATCTTGAACGAGGGTGAGTTTTGGTCTATTGTTAATATTGTTGTTGGAATTCTAAATGATAAATTGATGATGCTTGATAAGGTAGAAGGATGAATATAAGTTTGTGGTGGTTTGTTGATGAATCTACTTATTGATTCAGTAATGAATGGTTGGTATGAGACTGTGTATATGTTGAGGTTTATTTGATTGAAGTAGGATGTGGAGGTTTTGGCATTTTAAATAGTATATTGCTGTGTTGAATATGTATAAAGGAAGTAGGAGTTGAGTTTGGTTTTTGTCAAAATTGAGGTTGAGGTTTTTGTGAAAAAATGATTTTTGGCCAAACTTCGGCGAGCCATAACTCGGTTTCAGGACTCCCAAATGGTTTCAAACATTTCATATGAAAATTTCATTTGTGAAGTTTACGCCGGTCAAAAAACGGATGAAAAATGATTTAAAACAAAAAAGTTATGCGCGTTGGAAGTTTGGGGTTGAAAACTAAAATTTTGCGTACGCATACCCTTCATACGCAAAGGGTCGTTTCTGTTTGGCATGTATGCATACACGAACATTTGTATTCGTACGCATATTTCCCAAAAAGGGACATATGCGTACGCGAGCATAGGGCATACGCGAGAGTGCAATTCTGTCCAATGTACATGCGTACGCGGACAGGTGTATGCATGCGCATCTTAGGCCAAAAAGGGGACCGATGGGTACGCATAGCCCTATTTTTCGGCAAATGATATTTTGTGTTTTAAACCTAATTTTAAACCTCTAAACCTCTATTTTCATTCTTTTAACCCTAGATTATGGTAGTAAATGATGAGCGGATAATTTATACGCTTTTTGGCATTGTTTTTAGGTAGTTTTTAGTAGGATCTTGCTACTTTTAGGGATGTTTTTATTAGTTTTTATGCAAAATTCACATTTCTAGACTTTACTATGAGTTTGTGTGTTTTTCTGTGATTTCAGATATTTTCTGGCTGAAATTAGGGAACCTAAGAAAAATCTGATAAGAGGCTGACAAAGGACTACTGATGCTGTTGGATTTTGACCTCCCTGCACTCGAAATGGATTTTCTGGAGCTACAGAACTTTAAATGGCGCACTCTCAACGGCGTTGGAAAGTAGACATTCAGCGCTTTTCAGCAATATATAATGGTCCATACTTTGTTCGAGCTTAGACGATGAAAACTGGCATTCAACGCCAGTCCCATGCTGCATTATGGAGTAAAACGCCAGAAACACATCACAAACCAGACTTAAACGCCAAAAAGATGTTACAACTTGGCGTTTAACCCCAAGAGAAGCCTCTGCACGTGTAAAGCTCAAGCTCAGCCTAAGCACACACCAAAGAGGGCCCTGGAAGTGGATTTCTACACTTAGACTTATTTCTGTAAACCCTAGTAGCTAGTCTAGTAAAAATAGAACTTTTTACTCTTGTACAAGGGGTCGTTTTCCCTATTTTTGAATTCGTATGCCATTTAGGGGGGCTAGCCATTCGGCCATGCCTGAACCATCACTTATGTATTTTCCACGGTGGAGTTTCTACACACCATAGATTAAGCTGTAGAGCTTTACTGTACCACGAGAATTAATGCAATTATTGTTGTTCTTCTATTCAATTCAAGTTTATTCTTATTATAAGATATTCGCTGCACTTCAACCTGATGGATGTGATGATCCATGACACTCATCATCATCCAACCTTATGAACGCGTGTTTGACAACCACTTCTGTTTTACCTTAGACCGAACGTATATCTCTTGGATTCCTTAATCAGAATCTTCGTGGTATAAGCGAGAACCCTATTGGCGGCCATTCTTGAGAATCCGGAAAGTCTAAACCTTGTCTATGGTATTTCGAGTAGGATTCAGGGATTGAATGACTGTGACGAGCTTCAAACTAGCGATTGTTGGGCGTAGTGACAGACACAAAAGAATCAATGGATTCTATTCCGACATGATCGAGAACCGATAGATGATTAGCCGGCTGTGACAAGAGCATTTGTACCATTTTCACTTAGAGGATGGGAAGTAGCCATTGACAATGGTGATGCCCTACATACAGCTTGCCATAGAAAGGAGTAAGAATGATTGGAGGAAGACAGTAGGAAAGCAGAGATTCAGAAGGGACAAAGGATCTCCATACACTTATCTGAAATTTCCACCAAGGATTTACATAAGTATCTCTTTCATCTATTTTATGCTTTATTTATTATTATTTTCGAAAACCATTATAACCATTTGAATCTGCCTGACTGAGATTTATAAGATGACCATAGCTTGCTTCATACCAACAATCTCCGTAGGATCGACCCTTACTCACGTAAGGTTTATTACTTGGACGACCCAGTGCACTTGCTGGATAGTTATGTGCACCAAGTTTTTGGAGCCATTACTAAGAATTGTTCGAGTTATAAAAAGTGTAAATCACAATTTTGCCTATCAAGTTTTTGGCGCCGTTGCCAGGGATTGTTCGAGTTTGGACAACTGACGGTTCATCTTGTTGCTCAGATTAGGTAATTTTATTTTCAAAAACTTTTCAAAAATCTTTCAAAATTTTTTTTCTCTTTTTCATTTTTCTAAAGATTAATTTTCGAAAAATCCAAAAAAAATAATAAAATCATAAAAATAAAAAATATTTTTGTGTTTCTTGTTTGAGTCTAGTGTAAATTTTTGAGTTTGGTGTCAATTGCATGTCTTTAAAAATTTGTGCATTTTTCAAAAACTCATGCATGGTGTTCTTCATGATCTTCAAGTTGTTTTTGGTAAGTCTTCTTGTTTGATGTTGATATTTTCTTATTTTGTGTTTTTTGTTATTTCTCATATGCATTTTTGAATTCTTAGTGTCTAAATATGAAAAATTTCTATGTTTGGTGTCTTGCATGTTTTTCTTTTCTTGAAAATTTTTCAAAAATAAGTCTTGATGTTTATCTCGATCTTCAAAGTGTTCTAGGTGTTCATCTTGACATTCATAGTGTTCTTGCATACATTAAGTGTTTTGATCCAAAATTTTCATGTTTTGGGTCATATTTGTGTTTTTCTCTCTCCTCATAAAAAATTCAAAAATAAAAAAATATCTTTTCATTATTTTGCTCATAATTTTCGAAAATTTGAGTTGACTTAGTCAAAAATTTTTAAAACTTAGCTATTTCTTATAAGTCAAGTCAAATTTTCAATTTTTTAAAAAAATCCTATCTTTTCAAAATCTTTTTCAAAAATCAAATCTTTTTCATACAAATGTATAGCTTCTAAACCAACAAAAGTCCTTTCATACAAATGTTTTGGTTGTCACAAGTAACAAACCCCTTTAAAATTGATAACCGAGTATTTAAACCTCGGGTCGTCTTCTCAAGGAACTGCAGGGAAGTATGTTCTTATTATTGGTTATGGAGATTGTAAATTTGGGGGTTTCAAGAATGAGGAACAAGTAATTTAATGGCGAGTAAATTAAATGGCAATTAAAATAAATAAATAACTGTAAAATAGACTTTTGGCAAGGTATGAGAAATTGGAAGTCCAGACTTAGTTATTCTTATCAATAATAATGAAAGGTGAATCTTAATTCCACTTAGTTAACCTTCGCTAAAGCAAAGGAAAGTCAAGGGAGTAATTAGTTTGACCTTCAAATCCTATTTATTTCCTAAGAAAAGGTTGGGATTATTGAAGTTTGGTTCAATTAGCAAAGATAACAGTTATCAATTATGTTGAGCTAAGATAACTCCTGTGTTACTGATTTCTTAACGAAGACCAAAAATGTGGAAAGCTGAATTGAAATCATAAATCTAAAAACATCTCAATAATGTATAATCCTAACATGAAAATTTCATAAGCCAATTGGGCAACATAAATCAAATACCAATAAAACATTAAAGTATCTAAAATAAGATATAAATATAAAGTAAAAGAAATATTGAACCTGATAAAGAGTCGAATTAAATCCTGATTTCTAAAAATCCTACCTAAATCCTAAGAGAGAGGAGAGAACCTCTCTCTCTAAAAACTACATCTAAAACTAAAAAGTGAATTATGAGAGCCCGATGAGTCTCTGCAAGTTCCCTGACTTTAATCTGTGTTTCTGGGCCAAAAACTGGGTTGAAATGCAGCCCAGAATCTCTGCCAGCAACTTTTGTAATTTTGCAGATTGCGCACGTCACGCGATCACGTCATCCATGCGGACATGTCATTTGCGTTTTTCCCTACCACGCTTCCGCGTCGTCTATGCTTCCGCGTCACTTGTGCTTTTCCAATCCTCGCGGTCGCGTGAGCCATGCGGCCGCGTCACTGCGAATTCCTTTCTTCTGCGCGGTCGCGTTGCTGATGCGTACGCGTCACTTCTCGCTGGTCATCTCCTCAATTTCTTGTGTTCCTTCCATTTTTGCAAGCTTCCTTCCCAATCTCTCAATCATTCATGCCCTATAAAGCCTGAAACACTTAACACACATATCAAGGCATCGAATGGTAATAAGAGAGGATTAAGATTAGCTAAATTAAGACCAAAGAAGCATGTTTTTAATCATGTAATAATTTTAGGAAGGAAATATAAATGCATGCTAATTATATGAATAAGTGGGTAAAGACCATGATAAAACCACACAATTAGGCACATTGTAAACCATAAAATAGTGGTTTATCAACCTCCCCACACTTAAATATTAGAATGTCCTCATGCTAAACTCAAGGATACCAAATAAATGAGTATGGAAAGGCAAGACTCATGCAATGCAACCTATGAAATTTGAATGCAACTACATGCTAAAATGGTTCTACTTACTTAGTGAAAAAGTAAATAAATGTTTCAAGAATAAATATGAACTGGATTTCACTAATTCAAATCACAAAATACAATATAAATAACTTGCAAGAAGAAGATAGCTCATAAAAGCAGGGAACATAGAATTAAGCACTGAACCCTTACTAGTAGTGTATATCATTCTAACTCTCAAGTGTCTAGGGTCAATTATCTCAATTCTCTACTAATTTTGCTTTCTATATCTTGCTATTCATCTAACAATCAAAAAAAAATTAATGCACCAATACACAAATCAAGAGGTCTTTTAAGGGTTGTAATGGGGTTAGGGTCAAGGTAGGATTGTATTTGGCCAAGTGGACTAAAATCTGAATCCTTAATTAACATAAACTTTCCACCTAACTTAAGATAATTCATTTAATTAAAGTACAAAATCTAACTTCCCATTACTATGTTTACTACATGTTCATGCATCCTAAATTTGAGTTTAGTACATATACATTGATACCAATACTTACTTTGGGGCATTTTGTCCCCTTTTATTACTTGCTTTTTTTTAATGCATATGATTAAGGTTTTGAATGCATAATCATGTTCTTAACATTTTTCATATTTTTACACAAAATCTAACATACTCAATTCCCAAACCAAATGTTTCCAAACCCACTTTTCCCCACACTTAATTCATGAGCATTCTCACTAGTCTAAGCTAATCAAGGATTCAAATTAGGGACATTATTGTTTTCCGCTTAGAGTTAGTGATGAGCTAAAGTAAAGAACAAGGGGTAAAATAGGCTCAACATGGGTTTGCAAAGGATAATAAAAGGTAAGGCCATAAGGTATGTAAGCTCAGTGAAACAAGGCCTCAATCATATAAGTGCATGCATACATCAAATAATGGAAATATAGAATTAAGCAAGACAAAGATCACAATTTTAGAGAGAGAAACACACACTAAAAATAAAATATTGGTTGATAAAATGCAACCAATCAAATAGGCTCAAAATCTCACTGGTTTTGTGTGTTTGAGCTCTAAACTATGTTCCAAAATAATATTTCTTCAAACAAGTTTTTCAAAAAGTTTTATCCAAATTAGTGAAATACTATAAAAATTTCTTGAAAAATAAAATATTACTTTAACCAAGTGGTAAAATATGCACAAAAAAATAAACATGCAATCAAACATGCAAATGCAATAATGAAAAACAAAAATTGGTGTTGAGAAGGGGCTAACTAACTCGTGGAGATCGGTATCGACCTCCCCACACTTAAAGATTGCACCGTCCTCGGTGCATGCTGAGAAGTACAGGTGGGCGGGTGTTGTGGTTCCTCATCTGTTGCTTGTTGTAGAAGCTTTCTCCTTACCTGTTCTGGTGGCCAGCCTGAAAAAGGGAGAAGAAAAAGGGATATGAAGTCAAAGGTGTAGAGCAAAGAGGAGGGCGGTACGAGTGAATATCATGCCAAGTAAGGAAAATAGTGAATGGAAGACATGGTCGCGATTCCATGTGATCATTTCATCAATAGAAATATAGCAAGACATGGGGAGTATTGGATGCAAGATGTTTATTAGCATGCCGACAAAGGCATGAGTAGCATAGATCAAGCATCAAAAGCTTTAATGTATTGTTAGTCGTAAGAAACTAACAATAACGTTTATATTGACAATTATATTTAATTAATAAAATATAAAAAGGGTTTTGTGAAAAGCAAGCATTTATAGTAGAAGATTAAAAGAAATCTTAAAAATAGTGCACAATGCCATACGGGCGTTTTCACAAGCACATAGCATGCATGGTAAATAAGTTGTTTGAAAGTATTAAATTGAGCATGCAAGAAACCCTTTAAAAAGTAATATATAATTGTCAAATAATCCACAACAATATAGAAAAAAACAATGACCCAAATAAAATTCCAACACCAATGAAAATAATGCAATCAATGAAAGTATGCAATTAAGTAAAAGAAAATGAAAGATAAGAAGAATGAGAAGGGAAAGAAGTGAGTAAGAAAGGAGGGAGGAAAAATTAGGATTGGGGAAGAAAAGATAAGATATTTGCCAAAATAGGATAAGCTGTGCGGTGCAAGTGACGCGGACACAGGGGGCACGTGGTCGCGTGACTTGCACTTTAAGTTAATCGACGCGGTCGTGTCGGTCACGCGGTCGCATGACACTGTTTATGCTACTGGCGCGAGGGCAGCCTCGCGCTCACACAACTCTTTGTTCAAAATTTTTATTTTTGCCAAATCTGGGGTGACGCGATCGCGTGGGTCATGCGATCGCATGAGTGGCCATCATGGAGATATGACGCGGACGCGTGGGGCATGCGTTCGCGTGGGAGGGCTTGGGCTTCCAGCGCGAGTCCGGCCCAACTCCAGCACAACTTTCGGCCATGCACTCTTTTCACGTCGATATTCAGGTCACGCGGTCGCGTGGGAGGCCGAAGTTCCACATGACGCGGTCGCGTGAGCGACGCGGTCGCGTGGGGTCAAATTATGCTAAAGGCGCACCTCCAGCCACGCTCTCGTGTGACTCTCTGTTCAATTCTTTTCTTCATAACACACTGGTGACGCGGACGCGTCAGCGATGCTGCCGCGTTGCGTGCGTGCTTTTTTTTATGCAGTATGCATAATGCAAAATGCAATGAATGTCATGCAAAAATTGCAAGTTCAATAAAAATTCAAAAATAGACTAAAATTAAAACTAAAAAGAGAACCATCATACCATGGTAGGTTGTCTCCTACCTAGCACTTTTAGTTAAAGTCCTTAAGTTGGACATTTGGCGAGCTCCCTGTCATGGTGGCTTATGCTTGTACTGATCCAGGAATCTCCACCAATGTTTGCAAATCCAATATCCTTCGGGATCCCAAATCTTGTTTCTACACCCGTCTTCAAGTTGATTGTCATGATTCCATCCGGCTGGTTCAGCTTTAGAATTCTCACTGAAGCATCCAAACAACTTCCTAGACCCATTCAACTGAGCTCTGCACCAACCTTTACGTTTAAAAACTGAGCACACAACCATGTTGAACCTTGCAGGATAAATCTTATCACTGACCATCTTCCTCTTACTCTTAATGCCACAAAGAGCTCTAAGTTGACCATCCGTCTCCAGTAGTCCATTTTCAAATGGAATTAAAAAGCTAAGGGATACGAATTTTACCCACTTGAATGCTGTGAAAGATGATGGCAACTTAGGGGGAGGTGTTTCTAATGAACGTGCAAGCTCCACTCCCTTGTGCTCTTCTTTGACATCTTCCACCTCTTTGTAATCTTCAATATCAACCTCTTCCTTTTGGTGAATTTCTTCCAATTTAATCTCTTCTTCATTGTTCACCAAGGGCATGAAATGTTGTGTTTCATCTTCTTTAAACTCCATATCGAGTCCAATAGAAGAGGATTCAAATGTAGATAAGAATTCATCAATGATTGAATCCATCTCTTGATCGTCTCCTTCAAAGTCTTCAACTATGATATGCTTTGGAGGTTGTACACCCTCCTCAACATCAGCTTCAAACGTCTTTGAGGGGTGCTCTATAACTTGACTTTCCCATGGAGGTTCAGCATCTCCTAAGTCTTCAACCACTACCTCCTCTTCTTCTTCAATAATTCCGGCTTCCTCCACTTGTTCCAATATCAAATCGTGTTGCTCACTATCCACCGGAGTGCCCAATTTCTCCTTCCTGCTACATTCTTCAGTAGATTTCCCACATAAAACCATGGGGGTTCTTTGAATGTCCGAACATCGAAAAGGTAATCGATTTCTTTCTTGATCCAGGTATTTAATTATGCAACCGTATTCATCCTCGATGATTTTCTTTTCAACTATTTCTTCACCTTCAAGCACAAAATCCTCCTTGTTGTCTTCTTTCACTAGTTCTTCAACTGCGCTGTCAACTTCAAGGGTGTCTACTACCTTCACCTTTAGTGCCTCCTCTAGCTCCTTATGAAGTATGGATTTGCGATGATGATCCCTTCTCTCTCATTCCATGTCAATAGTATCAGTGGGATCATGTTGCTCTTGGATTGATGGATGTTGGTGCTCTTCCATGGATGGTGGTGATGGGATGGGTGGATCATTATGTGGTTGATGGAAGTGCAGTGGAGCTTGAGGGTTGAATATTGGGTGTAGAGGGTTGGCCCAGGCGGGATATAAGTGCTTGAAGAGTAGAGATGAGACTAGTGATAGAGGCAAGTTTGCTTTCCATGGAGGTTTGGGGTAGATAGGAGGGTTCATTTGTTGGGGGAGAAGGTTCATAACACGGAAGTGGTTCCTTTTGATAAGGATATGGAGATGGTGTATATTGAGGTGGTGGTTCTGGGTATGGTTCATATGGTGGTTGGTGTGGTGAATAGGGATTGGGGTCATATAGAGGTGAATGGTAGAAAGGGGCTTGTGAGTGTGGTGGTTCAAAGTTATGTTGTAAGGATGGTCTCTGAGCATACGGTGGGGCTTGTTGGTAGCTACTAGGCAGTCCACCATATCTATCAGCTTGGTATGCATTATAGGATGGTCTTTGTCTGTGATATCTAGGAGGGTGTTGTTGCCTAAAGGGTTGATCAGATCCTGTTGGCTCCGTCCATCTTTGATTGCTTTGACCTTTATGCAAATTCCTGTTATAGCTTTGATGAGCGGATAATTTATACGCTTTTTGGCATTGTTTTCATATAGTTTTTAGTAAGTTTAAGCTACTTTTAGGGATGTTTTCATTAGTTTTTATGTTAAATTCACATTTCTGGACTTTACTATGAGTTTGTGTGTTTTTCTGTGATTTCAGGTAAATTCTGACTGAAATTGAGGGATTTGAGCTAAAACTCTGAAGAAGGCTGACAAAAGGACTGCTGATGCTGTTGGATTCTGACCTCCCTGCACTCGAAATGGATTTTCTGGAGCTACAGAACTCCAATTGGCGCGCTCTCAATGGCGTTGGAAAGTAGACATCCAGGGCTTTCCAGCAATATATAATAGTCCATACTTTATTCGAAGAATGACGACGTAACTTGGCGTTAAACGCCAAGTACACGCTGCTGTCTGGAGTTAAACGCCAGAAAAACGTCATGATCCGGAGTTAAACGCCCAAAACACGTCATAACTCAAAGTTTAACGCCAAGAAATGCCTTAGCTCGTGGAATGATCAAGCTCAGCCCAAGCATACACCAAGTGGGCCCCGGAAGTGAATTTATGCATCAATTACTTATTCATGTAAACCCTAGTAGCTAGTTTATTATAAATAGAACATTTATCTACTGTATTAGACGTCTTTGACCAGATCCTGGATTGTATTTTGATCCTTGATCACGTTAGAGAGGGCTGGCCATTCGGCCATGCCTGAACTCTTTGCTTATGTATTTTCAACGGTGGAGTTTCTGCACACCATAGATTAAGGGTGTGGAGCTCTGCTGTACCTCAAGTATTAATGAAGTTCTATTTTCTTTTATTCAAATCTCTTCTATTCTTATTCCAAGATATTCATTCGTACCCAAGAACATGATGAATGTGATGAGTCAAATTACCCTCATTATCATTCTCACTTATGAACGTGCGTGATTGACAACCACTTCCGTTCTACATGCAACAGAGCTTGAATGCGTATCTCTTAGATTCCCCAACAGAATCTTCGTGGTATAAGCTAGATAGATGGCGGCATTTATGAGGGTTCGGAAAGTCTCACCTTGTCTGTGGTATTCCGAGTAGGATCTTGGGAATCCGGAAAGTCCAACCTTGTCTGTGGTGTTCCGAGTAGGATTCCGGTAATGAATGACCGTGACGTGCTTCAAACTTTAACCTGCTGGGCGTTCGTGACAGACGCAAAAGAGGGATTCTATTCCAGTAGGAGCGGGAACCAACCGGTGATTAGCCGTACTGTGACAGAGTGCGTTAGCATAGTTTTCACTGCGAGGATGGGATGTAGCCATCAGCCATGGGTGATGCCTCCAGACTGGTTAGCTGTGCGAGTGACAGCCGCACAGGTTATTTCCCCGTGAGGAATGAAAGTAGCCACAGTTGATGGTGAACCCCTATACAAAGCTTGCCATGGAAAGGAGTAAGAAGGATTGAGTAGAAGCAGTAGAAGAGCAGGCGTGCTTGAGCCATACAGCATCTGCATATACTTAACTGATACCTCTACTAATGAATCTGCATAAGTGTTCTATCCCTTTTATTATTTCTTCTTTTTATTATTTCTATTTTCAAAAACCCATAAACTATTTTAATCTGCCTAACTGAGATTTGCAAGGTGACCATAGCTTGCTTCATACCAACAATCTCTGTGGATTCGACCCTTACTCACGTAAGGTTTATTACTTGGACGACCCAGTACACTTGCTGGTTAGTTGAACGAGATTGTGAAGGAAATAAACAATGCCCTCAGAGTATACATCCTACAAGTAGAAAGAACAAGTGATCACAATTTTGTCCACCAAGTTTTTGGCGCCGTTGCCGGGGATTGTTCGAGTATGGACAACTGACGGTTCATCTTGTTGCTCAGATTAGGTAATTTTCTTTTCAAAAATTTTTCTTTTATTTTTCGTTTTTCCAAAAATGTTTTTCGAAAAAATTAATAAAAATACAAAAAAATTAGAAAATCATAAAAATCAAAAATATTTTGTGTTTCTTGTTTGAGTCTTGAGTCAATTTTTAAGTTTGGTGTCAATTGCATGCTTTCAAAAATTTTTCTTGCATTTTTCGAAAATCTCATGCATTCATAGTGTTCTTCATGATCTTCAAGTTGTTCTTGACAAGTCTTCTTGTTTGATCTTGATGATTTCTTGTTTTGTGTCTTTTCTTGTTTTTCATGTGCATCTTTGCATTCATATTTTCCATGCATTAAAGATTTTTAAGTTTGGTGTTTTGCATGTTTTCTTTGCATCAAAAATTTTTCAAAAATATGTTCTTGATGTTCATCATGATCTTCAAAGTGTTCTTGGTGTTCATCTTGACATTCATAGCATTCTTGCATGCATCTTGTGTCTTGATCCAAAATTTTCATGTTTTGGGTCATTTTTGTGTTTTTCATTCAAAATTTGATTTCAAAAAAATATCTTTTCCTTATTTCCCTCCAAATTTTCGAAATTTTGGGTTGACTTGGTCAAAAATTTTTTAAAATTAGTTGTTTCTTAGAAGTCAAGTCAAAATTTCAATTTTAAAAATCTTATCTTTTCAAAATCTTTTTCAAAAATCATATCTTTTTCATTTTTTATATAATTTTCGAAAATTTCAAAATTATTTTTAAAATATTTTCAAAAATCTTTTTCTTATCTTTATATCAAATTTTCGAAAATTAGCTAACAATTAATGTGATTGGTTCAAAAATTTGAAGTCTGTTACTTTCTTGTTAAGAAAGGTTCAATCTTTAAATTCTAGAATCTTATCTTGTAGTTTCTTGTTAGTCAAGTAATTTTTAAAATAAAATCTTTTTCAAAATATCTTTTTCAAATATATCTTTTTATCTTTTATCTTATCTTTTTCAAAAATTTTATCTTTTTCAAAATTTGATTTCAAAATATCTTGTCTAACCTCTTATCTTCTTATCTTTTTCAAAATTTGATTTCAAATCTTTTTCAATCAACCAACTAACTCTTTGTTTGTTTCTTATCTTTTTCAAAACCACCTAACTACTCTTCCCTCTCTAATTTTCGAAAATTCTCCCTCTCTTTTTCAAAAATTCTTTTTGTTTTAAATTTTAATTTTAATTATACTTTGTCTTTGATTTTCGAAAATTACTAACCCCTTTTTCAAAATTATTTTCGAAAATCCCTTCCCTCTCTTCTCTTCTTCTATTTAATTAATTAATTACTAACACTTCTCTTCACCTCTCTTCATCCACAAATCCGAATCTCCCTCTTCATTCTTCTACCCCTTTCTTCTTCTACTAACATAAGGGAATCTCTATACTGTGACATAGAGGATTCCTCTTTCTTTTCTTGTTTTCTTCTCTCTTTCTTATGAGCAGGAACAAGGATAAAGGCACTCTTGTTGAAGCTAATCCAGAACCTGAAAGGACTCTGAAGAGAAAATTAAGAGAAGCTAAATTACAACAATCCAGAAATAACCTTTCAGAAATTTTCGAACAGGAGAAGGAGATGGCAGCCGAAAATAATAATAATAATAATGCAAGGAGAATGCTTGGTGACTTCACAAAGCCAACATCCAAGTTTGATGGAAAAAGCATCTCCATTCCTGCCATTGGAGCCAATAACTTTGAGCTTAAGCCTCAACTAGTTGCTTTAATGCAACAAAACTGCAAGTTTTATGGACTTCCATCTGAAGATCCTTATCAGTTCTTAACTGAGTTCTTGCAGGTCTGTGATACTGTAAAGACAAATGGAGTTAATCCTGAAGTCTACAGACTCATGCTTTTCCCTTTTGCTGTAAGAGACAGAGCTAGAATATGGTTGGATTCACAACCTAAGGATAGTCTGGACTCCTGGGATAAGCTGGTCACTGCCTTCTTGGATAAATTCTTTCCTCCTCAAAAGCTGAGCAAGCTGAGAGTGGATGTTCAAACCTTCAAACAAAAAGATGGTGAATCCCTCTATGAAGCCTGGGAAAGATACAAGCAGCTGACCAAGAGATGTCCATCTGATATGTTTTCAGAATGGACCCTATTAGATATATTCTATTATGGTCTCTCTGAATTTTCGAAAATGTCATTGGACCATTCTGCAGGTGGATCTATTCACCTGAAGAAAACGCCTGAAGAGGCTCAAGAACTTATTGACATGGTTGCAAACAACCAGTTCATGTATACCTCTGAGAGGAATTCCGTGAATAATGGGATACCTCAGAAGAAAGGAGTTCTTGAATTTGATGCTCTGAATGCCATATTGGCTCAGAACAAAATGTTGACTCAACAGGTCAACATAATCTCTCAAAATCTGAATGGATTGCAACATGCATCCAACAGTACTAGAGAGGTAGCTTCTGAAGAAGCTTATGATCCTGAGAACCCTGCCATGGCAGAGGTTAATTACATGGGTGAACCATATGGAAACACCTATAACCCATCATGGAGAAATCACCCAAATTTCTCCTGGAAGGATCAACAAAAGCCTCAACAAGGCTTTAATAATGGTGGACGCAATAGGCTGAACAATAGTAAGCCATTTCCATCATCTTCTCAGCAACAGACAGAGAACCCTGAACAAAATAATTCTAATTTAGCTAATATAGTCTCTGATCTGTCAAAGGCCACCTTCAGTTTCATGAATGAAACCAGATCCTCCATTAGAAATTTGGAGGCACAAGTAGGCCAGCTGAGTAAGAAAGTTATTGAAACTCCTCCCAGTATTCTCCCAAGTAATACAGAAGAGAATCCAAAAGGAGAGTGCAAAGCCATTGATTTAATCAACATGGCCGAATGCATCAAGGAGGAGGAGGACGAAAATCCCAGTGAGGAAGACCTCCTGGGACGTCCTCCAACCAAGAAGAAGCTTCCTATTAAGGATCCTAAGGAATCTGAGGCTCATACAGAGACCATAGAGATTCCACTAAATCTCCTTCTGCCATTCATGAGCTCTGACTATTATTCATCCTCTGAAGAGGATGAAGATGTGACTGGAGAGCAAGTTGCTCATTATCTAGGAGCTATCATGAAACTGAATGCCAAGCTATTTGGTAATGAGACTTGGAAAAGTGAACCTCCCTTGCTCATTCGTGATTTGGATACTTGGATTCAGGAAACTCTACCTCAAAAGAAACAAGATCCTGGCAAGTTCTTAATACCTTGCACCATTGGCACCATGAGCTTTGAAAAAGCTCTGTGTGATCTTGGGTCAGGGATAAACCTTATGCCACTCTCTGTAATGGAGAAGCTGGGAATCATTGAGGTACAACCTGCCTTGTTCTCATTACAATTGGCAGATAAATCCATGAGAGAAGCTCATGGGATAGTAGAGGACGTGCTAGTAAAAGTTGAAGACTTTTACATCCCTACTGATTTCATAATCCTAGATACTAGGAAGGAAGATGATGAATGCATCATCCTAGGAAGACCTTTCCTAGCCACAGCAGAAGCTGTGATAGATGTCAACAGAGGAGAGTTAGTCCTTCAACTAAATGGAGAATACCTTGTGTTTCAAGCACATGGCCATCCCTCTGTGACAAAAGAGAGTAAGCATGAAGAGCTTCTCTCAGTTCAAGGTCAAGAAGAGCCCACACAGTTAAACTCTAAGTTTGGTGTTGTGAAGCCACAACCAAACTCTAAGTTTGGTGTTCAAACCCCATATCCAAACTCTAAGTTTGGTGTTGGGACTAGACAACATTGACTTGATTGCTCTGTGGCTCCATGAGAGCCACTGTCAAGCTATTGACATTAAAGAAGCGCTTGTTGGGAGGCAACCCAATTTTATTTATCTAATTTTATCTTATTTTGTTTTGGTGTTATTTTTGTGTTTAATTAGGTACATGATCATGAGGAGTCACGAAAAAATCAAAAAAATTAAAAACAGAGTCAAAAAAAACAGAAGAAAAAATTTTCACCCTGGAGGACGCACGGGCCGGCGTTCAGCGCCCAGAAGATGCATCTGGCCAGCGTTCAGCGCCAGAACAGAGCATCTTCCTGGCGCTGAACGCCCAAAACAAGCTACATCCTGGCGTTTAACGCCAGGATGCGCACACAGAGGACAATCTGGCGCTGAACGCCAGAAACAAGCTTGAAACTGGCGTTCAACGCCAGAAACAAGCATCACATGGGCGTTTAACGCCCAGAACATGCACCAATGGGCGTTTGAACGCCAGAATGATGCATAAAGGCAATTTACACGCCTATAGGGTGAAGGAATGGTATTTCTTTTCACCTCAGGACCTGTGGACCCCACAGGATCCCCACCTCAGGATCTGTGGACCCCACAGGATCCCCACCTACCCAATTCTCACCTTCCCTCTTAATCCTACTTTTGTGATTTGAATATCCATGTCACAATTCCCAATACCCTTCACCAATCACCTCAATACCTCTTCCCAATTACCCCATGCACCATTCACATCAACCTCCTCTTCCCCATAAACCCCACCTACCCCCACTACATTCAAATTCAATTCCCCACCCTTTCCCACCCAAAATGGCCGAATCCCAACCCCCCCTCTCCCTATAAATACATCTCCTTTCTTCTTCATTTTCACACAACACAAACCCATTCTTCTCTCCTATAGCCGAACCCCTCTTCTCCCTCTCTACTCAAATTCTCTTCTTCTTCTTCTACTCTTCTTTTTCTTTTTTTTTGCTCGGGACGAGCAAATTTTATGTTTGGTGTGGTAAAAAGCCTAAGCTTTTTATTTTTCATTCACCATCAATGGCACCCAAGACCGGAGTTTCCTCAAGAAAAGGAAAAGGGAAGGCAAAAGCTTCCACTTCCGAATCATGGGAGAAGGAGAGATTCATCTCCAAGAGCCACCAAGACCACTTCTATGATGTTGTGGCAAAGAAAAGGGTGATCCCTGAGGTCCCCTTCAAGCTCAAAAAGAATGAGTATCCGGAAATCCGACATGAGATCCAAAGAAGAGGGTGGGAAGTCATAACCAACCCCATGCAACAAGTCGGATTACTGATGGTTCAAGAGTTCTATGCTAATGCATGGATCACAAGGAACCATGATCAAAGTATGAACCCGAATCCGAAGAACTACCTCACAATGGTTCGGGGGAAATACTTAGATTTCAGTCCGGAAAATGTGAGGTTGGCGTTTCATCTACCCATGATGCAAGGTGATGAACGCCCTTACACAAGAAGGGTCAACTTTAATCAAAGGTTGGACCAAGTCCTTGCGGACATTTGTGTGGAAGGCGCCCAATGGAGAGTAGACTCCAAAGGCAAACCGGTCCAACTAAGAAGACTGGACCTCAAGCCTGTAGCTAGAGGATGGTTGGAGTTCATCCAAAGATCCATCATCCCTACAAGCAACCGATCTGAAGTTACTGTGGATCGGGCCATCATGATCCATAGCATCATGATTGGAGAGGAAGTAGAGGTTCATGAAGTCATAGCCAATGAACTCTACAAAATAGCTGACAAGCCTTCATACATGGCACGGCTAGCCTTCCCCCACCTCATATGCCATCTATGTTATTCAGCTGGAGTTATCATAGATGGAGATGTCTCCATTGAAGAAGACAAGCCCATCACCAAGAAGAGGATGAAGCAAACAAGGGAAGTTCCTCACGGCCCCCAAGGAGAACATGAGGAAGTTCATCATCAACAAATGCCTCATGGAATGCACTTTCCTCCCAACAACTATTGGGAGCAACTCAGTACCTCCTTAGAAGACTTGAGCCAAAACGTGGAACAACTAAGGGTGGAACACCATGAACACGCCCTCACTCTTCAAGAAATAAGAGAAGATCAAAGAGCCATGAGGGAGGAGCAACAAAGGCAAGGAAGGGACATAGAAGAGTTGAAGAACATCATTGGTCCTTCAAGAAGAAGACGCCACTAGAGGTGGATTCATTCCTTGTTCTTTATTTTCTTTCTGTTTTCGGTTTTTAAGTGTTATGTTTGTCTATGTTTTTGTGTTTCTACTTCATGATCATTAGTGTGTAAACCATGCCTTAAAGCTATGAATAAAATCCATTAGTCTTTCACCTCTCTTAAAAGAAAAAATGTTTTAATTCAAAAGAACAAGAAGTACATAATTTTCGAAATTATTAGTGAATTTAATTTAATTATATTGATGTGGTGGCAATAATTTTTGTTTTCTGAATGAATGAATGAACAGTGCATATTTTTTATCTTGTTGTCTATGAGTGTTAAAATTGTTGGTTCTTGAAAGAATGATGAACAAAGAGAAATGTTATTGATGATCTGAAAAACATCATGAAATTGATTCTTGAAGCAAGAAAAAGCAGTGAAAAAAAAAAGAAAAAAAAAAGTGGCGAAAATTTTAGCAAAGATCCAAGGCTTTGAGCATTAATGGATAGGAGGGCCCAAGGAAATAAAATCCAGGCCTAAGCGGCTAAATCAAGCTGTCCCTAACCATGTGCTTGTGTCATGAAGGTCCAAGTGAAAAGCTTGAGACTGAATGGTTAAAGTCGTGATCCAAAGCTAAAGAGTGTGCTTAAGAGCTCTGGACACCACTAACTGGGGACTTTAGCAAAGCTGAGTCACAATCTGAAAAGGTTCACCCAGTTATGTGTCTGTGGCATTTGTGTATCCGGTGGTAATACTGGAAGACAAAGTGCTTAGGGCCACAGCCAAGACTCATAAAATAGCTGTGTTCAAGAATCAACATGCCTAACTAGGAAAGTCAATAACACTATCTGAAATTCTAAGTTCCTAGAAAAGCCAATCACTCTAAACTTCAAGGGAAAAAGTGAGATGCCAAAACTGTTCAGAAGCAAAAAGCTACAAGTCCCGCTCATCTAATTAAATTAATATTCATTGATATTTTGGACTTTATAGTATATTCTCTTCTTTTTATGCTACTTGATTTTCAGTTGCTTGGGGACAAGCAACAATTTAAGTTTGGTGTTGTGATGAGCGGATAATTTATACGCTTTTTGGCATTGTTTTCATATAGTTTTTAGTAAGTTTAAGCTACTTTTAGGGATGTTTTCATTAGTTTTTATGATAAATTCACATTTCTGGACTTTACTATGAGTTTGTGTGTTTTTCTGTGATTTCAGGTAAATTCTGACTGAAATTGAGGGATTTGAGCAAAACTCTGAAGAAGGCTGACAAAAGGACTGCTGATGCTGTTGGAATCTGACCTCCCTGCACTCGAAATGGATTTTCTGGAGCTACAGAACTCCAATTGGCGCGCTATCAACGGCGTTGGAAAGTAGACATCCAGGGCTTTCCAGCAATATATAATAGTCCATACTTTATTCGAAGAATGACGACGTAACTTGGCGTTAAACGCCAAGTACACGCTGCTGTCTGGAGTTAAACGCCAGAAAAACGTCATGATCCGGAGTTAAACGCCCAAAACACGTCATAACTCAAAGTTTAACGCCAAGAAATGCCTTAGCTCGTGGAATGATCAAGCTCAGCCCAAGCATACACCAAGTGGGCCCCGGAAGTGAATTTATGCATCAATTACTTATTCATGTAAACCCTAGTAGCTAGTTTATTATAAATAGAACATTTATCTACTGTATTAGACGTCTTTGACCAGATCCTGGATTGTATTTTGATCCTTGATCACGTTAGAGAGGGCTGGCCATTCGGCCATGCCTGAACTCTTTGCTTATGTATTTTCAACGGTGGAGTTTCTGCACACCATAGATTAAGGGTGTGGAGCTCTGCTGTACCTCAAGTATTATTGAAGTTCTATTTTCTTTTATTCAAATCTCTTCTATTCTTATTCCAAGATATTCATTCGTACCCAAGAACATGATGAATGTGATGAGTCAAATTACCCTCATTATCATTCTCACTTATGAACGTGCGTGATTGACAACCACTTCCGTTCTACATGCAACAGAGCTTGAATGCGTATCTCTTAGATTCCCCAACAGAATCTTCGTGGTATAAGCTAGATAGATGGCGGCATTTATGAGGGTCCGGAAAGTCTCACCTTGTCTGTGGTATTCCGAGTAGGATCCTGGGAATCCGGAAAGTCCAACCTTGTCTGTGGTGTTCCGAGTAGGATTCCGGTAATGAATGACCGTGACGTGCTTCAAACTTTAACCTGCTGGGCGTTCGTGACAGACGCAAAAGAGGGATTCTATTCCAGTAGGAGCGGGAACCAACCGGTGATTAGCCGTACTGTGACAGAGTGCGTTAGCATAGTTTTCACTGCGAGGATGGGATGTAGCCATCAGCCATGGGTGATGCCTCCAGACTGGTTAGCTGTGCGAGTGACAGCCGCACAGGTTATTTCCCCGTGAGGAATGAAAGTAGCCACAGTTGATGGTGAACCCCTATACAAAGCTTGCCATGGAAAGGAGTAAGAAGGATTGAGTAGAAGCAGTAGAAGAGCAGGCGTGCTTGAGCCATACAGCATCTGCATATACTTAACTGATACCTCTACTAATGAATCTGCATAAGTGTTCTATCCCTTTTATTATTTCTTCTTTTTATTATTTCTATTTTCAAAAACCCATAAACTATTTTAATCTGCCTAACTGAGATTTGCAAGGTGACCATAGCTTGCTTCATACCAACAATCTCTGTGGATTCGACCCTTACTCACGTAAGGTTTATTACTTGGACGACCCAGTACACTTGCTGGTTAGTTGAACGAGATTGTGAAGGAAATAAACAATGCCCTCAGAGTATACATCCTACAAGTAGAAAGAACAAGTGATCACAATTTCGTCCACCAAGCTTCCATTCCTTGCAACAAAATTAGAACTAGACTCAAAGCGAGAGGGGTGAGAATTCATAGTAGTTATCAGAAATAAGGGGGAAAAGAAGAAACAAATAAACAAGTAAAAGAAATTTTTTTTTTTGAAAAATATTTACAATAACCAATAATAAGGCACACGTTTGCAATTCCCCGGCAACGGTGCCATTTTGATGAGAGAACTTTTGCGTCGTCTAGAATTCAGAATAAATTCCCGTTGCAAGTATAGCTTCTAAACCAACAAAAGTCCTTTCATACAAACGTTTTGGTTGTCACAAGTAACAAACCCCTTTAAAATTGATAACCGAGTATTTAAACCTTGGGTCGTCTTCTCAAGGAACTACAGCGAAGTATGTTCTTATTATTGGTTATGAAGATTGCAAATTTGGGGGTTTCAAGAATGAGGAACAAGTAATTCAATGGTGAGTAAATTAAATGGCAATTAAAATAAATAAATAACTGTAAAATAGACTTTTGGCAAGGTATGAGAAATTGGAAGTCCTAACTTAGTTATTCTTATCAATAATAATGAAAGTTGAATCTTAATTCCACTTAGTTAACCTTTGCTAAAGCAAAGGAAAGTCAAGGGACTAATTAGTTTGACCTTCGAATCCTATTTATTTCCTAAGAAAAGGTTGGAATTATTGAAGTTCAGTTCAATTAGCAAAGATAACAGTTATCAATTATGTTGAGCTAAGATAACTCTTGAGTTACTGATTTCTTAACCAAGACCAAAAATGTGGAAAGCTGAATTGAAATCATAAATCTAAAAACATCTCAATAATGTATAATCCTAACATGAAAATTTCATAAGCCAATTGGGCAACATAAATCAAATACCAATAAAAGCATTAAAGTATATAAAATAAGAGATAAATATAAAGTAAAGGAAATATTGAACCTGATGAAGAGTCGAATTAAATCCTAATTTCTAAAAATCCTACCTAACTCCTAAGAGAGAAGAGAGAACCTCTCTCTCTAAAAACTACATCTAAAACTAAAAGGTGAATTATGAGAGCCCGATGAGTCTCTGCAAGTTCCCTGACTTTAATCTGTGATTCTGGGCCAAAAACTGGGTTGAAATGCAGCCCAGAATCTCTGCCAGCAACTTTGGTAATTTTGCAGATCGCGCACGTCACGCGATCGCGTCATCCATGCGGACGCATCATTTGTGTTTTTCCTGCCACGCATTCGCGTCGTCCACGCTTCCGTGTCACTTGTGCTTTTCCAATCCGTACGGTCGCGTGAGCCATGCGGCCGCGTCACTGCAAATTTCTTTCTTCCGCGCGGTCGCGTAGCTGACGCGTACGCGTCACTTCTCGCTGGTCATCTCCTCAATTTCTTGTGTTCCTTCTATTTTTGCAAGCTTCCTTCCCAATCTCTCACTCATTCATGCCTTATAAAGCCTGAAACACTTAACACACAGATCAAGGCATCGAATGGTAATAAGAGAGGATTAAGATTAGCTGAATTAAGACCAAAGAAGCATGTTTTCAATCATGTAATAATTTTAGGAAGGAAATATAAATGCATGCTAATTATATGAATAAGTGGGTAAAGACCATGATAAAACCAGACAATTAAGTATATTGTAAACCATAAAATAGTGGTTTATCAAGGGGAGTTCTTAAAATTGAAGCTCTGAATACCATATTGGCTTAGAACAAAATGTGACTCAGTAGGTCAACATGATTTCTCAGAGTCTGAATAGATGGCAAAATGCATCCAACAGTACTAAAGAGGCATCTTCTAAAGAAGAAGCTTATGATCCTGAGAACCCTGCAATGACAGAGGTGAATTACATGGGTGAACCCTATGGGAACCCCTATAATTCCTCATGGAAAAATCATCCAAATTTCTCATGGAAGGACCAACAAAAGCCTCAACAAGGCTTTAATAATGGTGGAAGAAACAGGCTCAGCAATAGCAAGCCTTTTCCATCATCTTCTCAGCAACAGACGGAGAATTCTGAGCAGAGTCCCTCTAACTTAACAAACATAATCTCTGATCTGTCTAAGGCCACTTTAAGTTTCATGACTGAAACAAGGTCCTCCATTAGAAATCTAGAGGCACAAGTGGGCCAGCTGAGTAAGAAAATCACTAAAACTCCTCCTAGTACTCTCCCAAGCAACACAGAAGAGAATCCAAAAAGAGAGTGCAAGGCCATTGATATTGTCTATATGGCTGAATCCAAGGAGGAAGGGGAAGACGTGAATCCCAATGAGGAAGACCTCATGGGACGTCCACAATACAGAAAGGAGTTCCCTATTGAGGACCTAAAGGAATCCGAGGATCATATGGAAACCATAGAGATTCCATTGAACCTCCTTCTGCCATTCATGAGCTCTGAGAACTATTCTTCCTCTGAAGAGGATGAAGATGTAACTGAAGAGCAAGTTGCTTAATATCTAGGAGCCATTATGAAGCTGAATGCTAAGTTGTTTGGTAATGAGACTTGGGAAGATGCACCTCCCTTGCTCATTAGTGAACTAGATACATGGGTTCAGCAAACTTTATCTCAAAAGAAACAAGATCCTGGTAAATTCTTAATACCCTGTACCATAGGCACCATGACCTTTAAGAAGGCTCTGTGTGACATGGGGTCAGGTATAAATCTTATGCTACTCTCTGTAATGGAGAAGTTGGGAATCTTTGAGGTACAGGCCGCCACATTCTCATTAGAGATGGCAGACAAGTCAATAAGACAAGCTTATGGATTGGTAGAGGACGTGTTAGTGAAGGTTAAAGGCCTTTACATCCCTGCTGATTTCATAATCTTAGACACTGGGAAGGATGAGGATGAATCGATTATTCTTGGAAGACCCTTCCTAGCCACAGCAGGAGCTGTGATTGATGTTGACAGAGGAGAATTATTCCTTCAATTGAATGGGGGCTACCTTGTGTTTAAAGCTCAAGGATCTTCCTCTGCAACCAAAGAGAAGAAGCATGAAAAGCTTCTCTCAATACAGAGTCAAACAAAGCCCCCACAACTAAACTTAAAGTTTGGTGTTGGGAGGCCACAACCAAACTCTAAGTTTGGTGTTGAACCCCCACATTCAAATTCTAAGTTTGGTGTTGGGATGTCCCAACAATGCTCTGATGATCTGTGAGCTCCATGAGAGCTCACTGTCAAGCTATTGACATTAAAGAAGCACTTATTAGGAGGCAACCCAATATTTATTTATCTATATTTCTATTGTTCTTTTATGTTTTATTATGTTTATGATCATGTGGAGTCACAAAACAATTGCTAAAATTAAAAACATAATCAAAAACAGTAGAAGAAACGGCACACCCTGGAGGAAGAGTTTACTGGCGTTTAAACGCCAGTAAGGAGCATCTGGCTGGCGTTCAACGCCAGAACAGAGCATGAATCTGGCGTTGAATGCTAGAAACAAGCAGCAATATGGCGTTTAAACGCCAAGAGTGCACCCTGAGGAAAGCTGGCATTTAACGACAGCAACAAGCATCAGGCTGGCATTAAACGCCAGAAACATGCTACATTTGGGCGTTTAACGCCAGAAACAAGCTTCAGTCTGGCGTTAAACGCCTGAATTGCAGGCAGAGGGCATTTTACATGCCTAATTGGTGTAGGGATGATTCATCCTTGACACCTAAGGATCTGTGGACCCCACAGGATCACCTCAGGATCTGTAGACCCCACAAGATCCCCATCTACCTCAACTCACCTTCTCTCCTCTTCACACAATCCAATGACACTCTTCCCCAAACACCCTTCACCAATCACCTCAATCTCTCTTCCCCATCACCTCTTCACCACTCACATCCATCCACTCTTCCCATAAACCCCACCTACCTTCAAATTCAAAATCCCTTTCCGCCCCAAACCCACCCTAAATGACTGAACCCCATTCCCTCTCCCTCCACTATATAAACCCCTCCATCCTTCTTCATTTTCACAAAACACAACCCTCTCTTCTCCCCCTTGGCCAAAACACACAACTCTCTCCCTCTCCTCCATCTCTTCCTCTTCTTCATATAGTCTTTCTTCTTTTGCTCAAGAACGAGCAACATTCTAAGTTTGGTGTGGTAAAAGCATAGCTTTTTTGTTTTTCCATAACCATTGATGGCACCTAAGGCCGGAGAAACCTCTAGAAAGAGGAAAGGGAAGACAAAAGCTTCCACCTCTGAGTCATGGGAGATGGGGAGATTTATCTCAAAAGCCCATCAAGACCACTTCTATGAAGTTGTGGCCAAGAAGAAGGTGATCCCTGAGGTCCCTTTCAAGCTCAAGAAAAATAAGTATCCAGAGATCCGACATGAGATCCAAAGAAGAGGTTGGGAAGTTCTTACCAACCCCATTCAACAAGTCGGAATCTTAATAGTTCAAGAGTTCTATGCCAATGCATGGATCACTAGGAACCATGATCAAAGTATGAACCCGAATCCAAAGAATTATCTTACAATGGTTCGGGGGAAATGCTTAGATTTCAGTCCGGAGAATGTAAGGTTGGCATTCAACTTGTCTATGATGCAAGAAGATGCACGTCCCTACACTAGAAGGGTCAACTTTGATCAAAGGTTGGACCAAGTCCTCATGGACATATGTATGGAAAGAGCTCAATAGAAAAGAGACTCTAAGGGCAAGCCGGTTCAATTAAGAAGACTAGACCTTAAGCCTGTGGCTAGAGGATGGTTGGAGTTCATCCAACGCTCTATCATCCCTACTAGCAACCGATCCGAAGTTACTGTGGATCGGGCAATCATGATCCATAGCATCATGATTGGAGAGGAAGTAGAAGTTCATGAAGTCATCTCTCTAGAACTCTACAAAGTAGCGCAAAAGCCCTCCACTTTGGCAAGGCTAGCTTTTCCTCATCTGATTTGCCATCTATGCTACTTAGCTGGAGTTGTCATAGAAGGAGACATCCTCATTGAAGAGGACAAGCCCATCACTAAGAAGAGGATGGAGCAAACAAGAGAAGCCATCCATGGATCTCAAAAGACGCATGAGAAAGCTCATCATCAAGAAATCCCTGAGACACCTCAAAGGATGCATTTTCCTCCAAACAACTATTGGGAACAGCTCAACACTTCTCTAGAAGGATTGAGTCATGATATGAACCAATTAAGGGTGGACCACCAAGAGCACTCCATCATTCTCAATGAGATTAGAGAAGATCAAAGAGCTATGAGGGAGGAGCAACAAAGGAAAGGAAGAGACATAGAGGAGCTCAAGGACGCCATTGGTCCTTCAAGGAGAAGGCGCCACCATCACTAAGGTGGACTCATTCCTTAACTTCCTTGTTCTTATTTCTATGTTTTTTTATTTTTAAGCTTCATGTTTGTCTATGTTTGTGTCTTTATTACATTATCATTAGTGTCTAGTAACTATGTCTTAAGGCTATGAATAATTCCATGAATCCTTCATCTTTCTTAAATGAAAAATGTTTTTAATACAAAAGAACAAGAAGTACATGAGTTTCAAATTCATCCTTGAAATTAGTTTAATTATATTGATGTGGTGACAATACTTTTTGTTTTCTGAATGAATGCTTGAACAGTGCATATTTTTGATCTTGTTGATTGTGAATGTTAAAATTTTTTGCTCTTGAAAGAATGATGAAAAAGAGAAATGTTGTTGATGATCTGAAAAATCATAAAATTGATTTTTGAAGCAAGAAAAAGCAGTGAAGAACAAAGCTTTTGAAAAAAAAAAGTGGCGAAAAAAAATATATATATATATATATATAAGAAAAAGAAAAAGCAAGCAGAAAAAGCCAATAGCCCTTAAAACCAAAAGGCAAGGGTAAAAAGGATCCAAGGCTTTGAGAATCAAAGGATAGGAGGGCCCAAGGAAATAAAATCCAGGCCTAAGCGGCTAAATCAAGTTGTCCCTAACCATGTGCTTGTGGCATGCAGGTCGAAGTGAAAAGCTTGAGACTGAGTGGTTAAAGTCATGATCCAAAGCAAAAAGAGTGTGCTTAAGAGCTCTGGACACCTCTAACTGGGGACTTTAGCAAAGCTGAGTTACAATCTGAAAAGGTTTACCCAGTCATGTGTCTGTGGCATTTATGTATCCGGTGGTAATACTGGAAAACAAAGTGCTTAGGTCCACGGCCAAGACTCATAAAAGTAGCTGTGTTCAAGAATCAACATACTTAACTAGGATAATTAATAACATTATCTGAACTCTGAGTTCCTATAGATGCCAATCATTCTAAACTTCAAAGGATAAAGTGAGATGCCAAAACTGTTAAGAAGCAAAAGGCTACAAGTCCCGCTCATCTAATTAGAACTAATCTTCATTGATATTTTGAGATTTATAGTATATTCTCTTCTTTTTATCCTATTTTATTTTCAGTTTCTTGGGGACAATCAACAATTTAAGTTTGGTGTTGTGATGAGCAGATAATTTATACGCTTTTTGGCATTGTTTTTAGGTAGTTTTTAGTAGGATCTAGCTACTTTTAGGGATGTTTCTATTAGTTTTATGCAAAATTTATATTTCTGGACTTTACTATGAGTTTGTGTGTTTTTTGTGATTTCAGGTATTTTCTGGCTGAAATTCAGGGACCTGAGCAAAAATCTGATAGGATGCTGACAAAGGACTGCTGATGCTGTTGGATTTTGACCTCCCTGCACTCAAAATGGATATTCTGGAGCTACCAAACTCCAAATGGCGCGCTCTTAACAGCGTTGGAAAGTAGACATCTAGATCTTTCCATCAATATATAATGGTTCATACTTTGTTCGAGCTTAGATGATGCAAACTGGCGTTCAACGTCAGTCCCATGCTGTATTCTAGAGTAAAACGCTAGACACACATCACAAACCAGAGTTAAACGCCAAACAGACGTTACAACTTGGCGTTTAATTCCAAGAGAAGCCTCTGCACGTGTAAAGCTCAAGCTCAGCCCAAGCACACACCAAAGTGGGCCTTGAAAGTGGATTTCTGCACTTAGACTTATTTTTGTAAACCCTAGTAGCTAGTCTAGTATAAATATAACTTTTTACTATTGTACATGGGGTCTTTTTCCTTATTTTTGAATTCATATGCCATTCAGGGGGGCTGGCCATTCGGCCATGCCTGGACCATCATTTATGTATTTTCAACGGTGGAGTTTCTACACACCATAGATTAAGATGTGGAGCTCTGCTGTACCTCGAGAATTAATGCAATTATTATTGTTCTTCTATTCGATTCAAGCTTATTCTTATTCTGAGATATTCGCTGCACTTTAACCTGATGGATGTGATGATCCGTGACACTCATCATCATCCATCCTTATGAACGTGTGTTTGACAACCACTTCCGTTTTACCTTAGACCGAACGTGTATCTCTTGGATTCCTTAATCAGAATCTTCGTGGTATAAGCTAGAACCCTGTTGGTGGCCATTCTTGAGAATCCAGAAAGTCTAAACCTTGCCTATGGTATTCCAAGTAGGATTCAGGGATTGAATGACTATGACGAGCTTCAAACTCGCGATTGTTGGGAGTAGTGACAGACGCAAAAGAATTAATGGATTCTATTCTGACATGATCGAGAACCAACAGATGATTAGCCGTGCTGTGACAAGAGTATTTGGACCATTTTCACTGAGAGGATGGAAAGTAGCCATTGACAACGGTGATGCCCTACATACAGCTTGCCATAGAAAGGAGTAAGAATGATTGGAGGAAGACAGTAGAAAAGCAGAGATTCAAAAGGGACAAAGGATCTCTGATGAGCGGATAATTTATACGATTTTTGGCATTGTTTTTATATAGTTTTTAGTAAGTTTGAGCTACTTTTAGGGATGTTTTCATTAGTTTTTATGTTAAATTCACATTTCTGGACTTTACTATGAGTTTGTGTGTTTTTCTGTGATTTCAGGTAAATTCTGGCTGAAATCGAGGGACTTGAGCAAAACTCTGAAGAAGGCTGACAAAAGGACTGCTGATGCTGTTGGAATCTGACCTCCCTGCACTCGAAATGGATTTTCTGGAGATAAAGAACTCCAAATGGCGCGCTCTTAACGGCGTTGGAAAGTAGACATCCAGGGCTTTCCAGCAATATATAATAGTCCATACTTTATTCGGAAATTGACGACGTAACTTGGCGTTGAACGCCAAGTACAAGCTGCTGCCTGGAGTTAAACGCCAGAAAAACGTCATGATCCGGAGTTGAACGCCCAAAACACATCATAACTCAGAGTTCAACTCCAAGAGAAGCCTCAGCTCGTGGATTGATCAAGCTCAGCCCAAACATACACCAAGTGGGCCCCGGAAGTGGATTTATGCATCAATTACTTACTCATGTAAACCCTAGGAGCTAGTTTATTATAAATAGAACATTTAACTATTGTATTAGACATCTTGGGACGATTAGTTCTCAGATCATGGGGGCTGGCCATTCGGCCATGCCTGAACCTTTTACTTATGTATTTTCAACGGTGGAGTTCTGCACACCATAGATTAAGGGTGTGGAGCTCTGTTGTACCTCAAGTATTTATGCAATTCCATTGTCTTTTATTCAAATCTCTCTATTCTTATTCCAAGATATTCATTCGTACCCAAGAACATGATGAATGTGATGATAAGTAACCCTCATTATCATTCTCACTTATGAACGCACGTGATTGACAACCACTTCCGTTCTACATGCAACAGAGCTTGAATGTGTATCTCTTGGATTCCCCAACAGAATCTTCGTGGTATAAGTTAGATAGATGGCGGCATTCATGAGGATCCGGAAAGTCTAAACCTTGTCTGTGGTATTCCAAGTAGGATCCTGGGATTGAATGACTGTGACGAGCTTCAAACTCCTAAAGGCTGGGCGTGATGACAAGCGCAAAAGAATCAAGGGATTCTATTCCAACCTGATTGAGAACCGACAGATGATTAGCCGTGCTGTGACAGAGCATAGGAACGTTTTCACTGAGAGGATGGGATGTAGCCATTGACAACGGTGATGCCCTACATACAGCTTGCCATGGAAAGGAGTAAGAAGGATTGAGTTGAAGCAGTGGGAGAGCAGGCGTCCTTAAGCCATACAGTATCTTCATTCGCTTATCTGAAATTCCCACCAATGAATCTGCATGAGTATTCTATCCCTTTTATTATTTATTTTCTTATTTCTATTTCCGAAAACCCATAAACCAATTTAATCTGCCTAACTGAGATTTACAAGGTGACCATAGCTTGCTTCATACCAACAATCTCTGTGGGATCGACCCTTACTCACGTAAGGTTTATTACTTGGACGACCCAGTACACTTGCTGGTTAGTTGAACGGAGTTGTGAGCTTCTCTAACAATGCCTGAAATTCTTTTATCACAATTTCGTCCACCAAGTTTTTGGCGCCGTTGCCGGGGATTGTTCGAGTATGGACAACTGACGGTTCATCTTGTTGCTCAGATTAGGTAATTTTCTTTTCAAAAACTTTTTCAAAAATTTTTCTTTTCTTTTTCGTTTTTCCAAAAATGTTTTTCGAAAAAAAATTTAATAAAAATACAAAAAAAATTAGAAAATCATAAAAACCAAAAAATATTTTGTGTTTCTTGTTTGAGTCTTGTGTTAATCTTTAAGTTTGGTGTCAATTGCATGCTTTTAAAATTTTTCTTGCATTCTTTTCGAAAATCTCATGCATTCATAGTGTTCTTCATGATCTTCAAGTTGTTCTTGATAAGTCTTCTTGTTTGATCTTGATGATTTCTTGTTTTGTGTTGTTTGTTGTTTTTCATGTGCACTTTTGCATTCATATTTTCCATGCATTAAAGATTTCTAAGTTTGGTGTCTTGCTTGTTTTCTTTGCATTAAAAATTTTTCAAAATTATGTTCTTGATGTTCATCATGATCTTCAAAGTGTTCTTGGTGTTCATCTTGACATTCATAGCATTCTTGCATGCATTCATTGTTTTGATCTAAAAATTTCATGCATTGAATATTTTTGTTGTTTTTCTCTTTCATAGTTAAAAATTCAAAAAATCAAAAAAAATATCTTTTCCTTATTTTCCTCCAAATTTTCAAAATTTTGGGTTGACTTGCTCAAAAATTTTTAAAATTAGTTGTTTCTTACAAGTCAAGTCAAAATTTCAATTTTAAAAATCTTATCTTTTCAAAATCTTTTTCAAAAATCATATCTTTTTCATTTTTTTATAAATTTCGAAAATTTCAAAAATCTTTTTCAAAATATTTTCAAAATCTTTTTCTTATCTTTATATCAAATTTTCGAAAATTAGCTAACAATTAATGTGATTGGTTCAAAAATTTGAAGTTTGTTACTTTCTTGTTAAGAAAGGTTCAATCTTTAAGTTCTAGAATCTTATCTTGTAGTTTCTTGTTAGTTGAGTCTTTTTAAAAATTAAATCTTTTTCAAAATATCTTTTTATTAAAATTTTTATCTTATCTTTTTATCTTTTATCTTATCTTTTTCAAAAATTTTATCTTTTTCAAAATTTGATTTCAAAATATCTTATCTAACTACTTATCTTCTTATCTTTTTCAAAATTTGATTTCAAATCTTTTTCAATCAACTAACTAACTTTTTGTTTGTTTCTTATCTTTTTCAAAACCACCTAACTACTTTTCCCTCTCTAATTTTCGAAAATTCTCCCTCTCTTTTTCAAAAATTCTTTTTGTTTTAAATTTTAATTTTAATTATATTTTGTCTTTGATTTTCGAAAATTACTAACCTCTTTTTCAAAAATTATTTTCGAAATCTTCCTTCTCTTTTCTTCTTCTATTTAATTATTTAATTACTAACACTTCTCTTCGCCTCTCTTCATCCAAAAATCCGAATCCCCATCTCCATTCTTCTAACACCTTTCTTCTTCTACTAACATAAGGGAATCTCTATACTGTGACATAGAGGATTCCTCTTTCTTTCCTTGTTTTCTTCTCTTTCATATGAGCAGGAACAGGGAAAAGGGCACTCTTGTTGAAATTGATCCAGAACCTGAAAGGACTCTGAAGAGAAAATTAAGAGAAGCTAAATTACAACAATCCAGAAACAGCCTTTCAGAAATTTTCGAACAAGAGAAGGACATGGCAGCCGAAAATAATAATAATAATGCAAGGAGAATGCTTGGTGACTTCACAAAGCCTACGTCCAAGTTTGATGGAATAAGCATCTCCATTCCTGCCATTGGAGCCAATAACTTTGAGCTTAAGCCTCAACTAGTTGCATTAATGCAACAAAACTGCAAGTTTTATGGTCTTCCATCTGAAGATCCTTATCAGTTTTTAACTGAGTTCTTGCAGATCTGTGAGACTGTAAAGACGAATGGAGTTAATCCTGAAGTCTACAGACTCGTGCTTTTCCCTTTTGCTGTAAGAGACAGAGCTAGAATATGGTTGGATTCACAACCTAAGGATAGCCTGGACTCCTGGGATAAGCTGGTCACTGCCTTCTTAGATAAATTCTTTCCTCCTCAAAAGCTGAGCAAGCTGAGAGTGGATGCTCAAACCTTCAAACAAAAAGATGGTGAATCCCTCTATGAAGCTTGGGAAAGATACAAGCAATTGACCAAAAGATGTCCATCTGACATGTTTTCAGAATGGACCCTATTAGATATATTCTATTATGGTCTCTCTGAATTTTCGAAAATGTCATTGGACCATTCTGCAGGTGGATCTATTCCCCTGAAGAAGACGCCTGAAGAGGCTCAAGAACTCATTGACATGGTTGCAAACAACCAGTTCATGTATACCTCTGAGAGGAATTCCGTGAATAATGGGATACCTCAGAAGAAAGGAGTTCTTGAAATTGATGCTCTGAATGCCATATTAGCTCAGAACAAAATGTTGACTCAACAGGTCAACATAATCTCTCAAAATCTGAATGGATTACAACATGCATCCAACAGTACTAGAGAGGCAGCTTCTGAAGAAGCTTATGATCCTGAAAACCCTGCCATGGCAGAGGTTAATTACATGGGTGAACCTTATGGAAACACCTATAACCCATCATGGAGAAATCATCCAAATTTCTCCTGGAAGGATCAACAAAAGCCTCAATAAGGCTTTAACAATGGTGGATGCAATAGGCTGAGCAATAGTAAGCCATATCCATCATCTTCTCAGCAACAGACAGAGAATTCAGAACAAAACACTTCTAATTTAGCCAATATTGTCTCTGATCTGTCAAAGGCCACTTTCAGTTTCATGAATGAAACAAGATCCTCCATTAGAAATTTGGAGGCACAAGTGGGCCAGCTGAGTAAGAAAGTCATTGAAACTCCTCCCAGTATTCTCCCAAGCAATACAGAAGAGAATCCAAAAGGAGAGTGCAAGGCCATTGATGTGATCAATGTGGCCGAATGCACTAGGGAGGAGGAGGACGAAAATCCTAGTGAGGAAGACCTCCTGGGATGTCCTTCAAGCAAGAAGGAGTTTCCTATTAAGGATCTAGAGGAATCTGAGGCTCATATAGAGACCATAGAGATTCCATTAAATCTCCTTCTGCCATTCATGAGCTCTGAAGACTATTCTTCCTCTAAAGAGGATGAAGATGTGACTGAAGAGCAAATTGCTCAATACTTAGGAGCTATCATGAAGCTGAATGCCAAGCTGTTTGGTAATGAGACTTGGGAAAGTGAACCTCCCTTGCTCATTAGTGAACTAGACACTTGGATTCAGAAAACTCTACCTCAAAAGAAACAGGATCCTGGCAAGTTCTTAATACCTTGTACCATAGGCACCATGAGCTTTGAAAAAGCTCTATGTGATCTAGGGTCAGGGATAAATCTTATGCCACTCTCTGTAATGGAGAAGCTAGGGATCATTGAGGTACAGCCTGCCTTGTTCTCATTACAATTGGCAGATAAGTCATTGAGGCAAGCTTATGGAATAGTAGAGGACGTGTTAGTAAAGGTTGAAGGCCTTTATATCCCTGCTGATTTCATAATCTTAGACACTAGGAAGGAAGAAGATGATTGCATCATCCTTGGAAGACCTTTCCTAGCCACAGCAGAAGCTGTGATAGATGTCAACAGAGGTGAATTAGTCCTTCAATTGAATGGGGACTACCTTGTGTTTAAGGCACATGGCCATCCCTCTGTGACAGAAGAGAGTAAACATGAAGAACTTCTCTCAGTTCAGAGTCAAGAAGAACCCACACAGTCAAACTCTAAGTTTGGTGTTGTGAGGCCACAACCAAACTCTAAGTTTGGTGTTAAGACCCCATATCCAAACTCTAAGTTTGGTGTTGGGACTACACTAACATTGACCTGATCACCTTGTGGCTCCATGAGAGCCACTGTCAAGCTATTGACATTAAAGAAGCGCTTGTTGGGAGGCAACCCAAGTTTATTTATCTAATTTTTATTATATTGTTATTTTGTGTTTTATTAGGTACATGATCATGAGGAGTCACGAAAAAATCAAAAAAATTAAAAACAGAGTCAAAAACAGAAGAAAAAAATTTTTCACCCTGGAGGACGCACGAGCTGGCGTTCAACGCCAGTAAGGTGCATCTGGCCGGTGTTCAACGCCAGAACAGAGCACCATTCTGGCGCTGAACGCCAGAAACAAGCAACATCCTGGCGTTGAACGCCAGGAATGTGCCCAGAGAGGAAAAACTGGCGCTGAACGCCAGTAACAAGCATGAAACTGGCGTTCAACGCCAGAAACATGCTTTACATGGGCGTTGAACGCCCAGAACGTGCACCAATGGGCGTTTAAACGCCAGAATGGTGTGCCAAGGCAATCTACATGCCTATTTGGTGCAGGGATGGAATTCCTTGACACCTCAGGACCTGTGGACCCCACAGGATCATCTCAGGATCTGTGGACCTCACAGGATCCCCACCTACCTCGCCCTCTCTCTTTCCATTCATGGTCATTCCTTCTATTTTTCATTCACCACCTACATCTATCCACTCTTCCCCATACACCCCACCTACCTTTACAATTCAACTTCTCTTTCCCACCCAATCCCACCCATATAGCCGAATCCATCTCCCCTCACTCACCTCCATTTTCTTCTTCTTCTTCTTCCTCTCTTCTTTCTTCTCTTGCTCAAGGGCGAGCAATATTTTAAGTTTGGTGTGGTAAAAGCATAGCTTTTTTGCTTTTCCATTACCATTAATGGCACCTAAGGCCAGAGAAACCTCAAAGGGAAGACAAAAGCTTCCACCTCTGAGTCTTGGGAGATGGAAAGACTATAAGCCGTCATAGCTCAGTGGTAGAACATGTGGCTGCAAATCAAGAGATCCCTGAGATACCTTAGGGAATAAGTTATCCTCCACACAAATATTGGAAGCAACTAAGGGTAGAAACACCAAAATTACTAGGAATCATTCAACAGAAGCAAGGAAGAGACATAGAGGAGCTCAAAAAGCACCATTGGACCTTCAAGAAGGCGCCACCCTCACTCAGGTGGATTCATTCCTTGTTCTTTATTTTTTTCTGTTTTCGATTTTTAATGTTGTGTTTATCTATGTTTTGTGTCTCTACTTCATGATCATTAGTATGTAACCATGCCTTAAAGCTATGAATAAAATCCATTAATCCTTCACCTCTCTTAAATGAAAAATGTTTTAATTCAAAAGAACAAGAAGTACATGAATTTCGAATTTATCCTTGAATTTAATTTAATTATATTGATGTGGTGGCAATACTTTTTGTTTTCTGAATGAATGCTTGAACAGTGCATATTTTTTATCTTGTTGTTTATGAGTGTTAAAATTGTTGGCTCTTGAAAGAATGATGAACAAAGAGAAATGTTATTGATGATCTGAAAAATCATGAAATTGATTCTTGAAGCGAGAAAAAGCAGTGAAAAAGGAAGCTTGAAAAAAAAAAAGTGGCGAAAAAAATAGAAAGAAAAAGAAGGAGCAGTAGAAAAAGCCAATAGCCCTTAAAACCAAAAGGCAAGGGTAAAAAGGATCCAAGGCTTTGAGCATCAATGGATAGGAGGGCCCAAGGAAATAAAATCCAGGCCTAAGCGGCTAAATCAAGCTGTCCCTAACCATGTGCTTGTGTCATGAAGGTCCAAGTGAAAAGCTTGAGACTAAGTGGTTAAAGTCGTGATCCAAGGCAAAAGAGTGTGCTTAAGAGCTCTGGACACCACTAACTAGGGACTCTAGCAAAGCTGAGTCACAATCTGAAAAGGTTCACCCAGTTATGTGTCTGTGGCATTGATGTATCCGGTGGTAATACTGGAAAACAAAGTGCTTAGGGCCACGGCCAAGACTCATAAGTAGCTGTGTTCAAGAATCAATGATGAGCGGATAATTTGTATGCTTTTTGGCATTGTTTTTAGTATGTTTTTAGTATAATCTAGTTAGTTTTTAGTATATTTTTATTAGTTTTTAGCTAAAATTCACTTTTCTGGACTTTACTATGAGTTTGTGTGTTTTTCTGTGATTTCAGGTATTTTCTGGCTGAAATTGAGGGTCCTGAGCAAAAATCTGATTCTGAGACCAAAAAGGACTGCAGATGCTGTTGGATTCTGACCTCCCTGCACTCGAAGTGGATTTTCTGGAGCTACAGAAGCCCAATTGGCGCGCTCTCAACGGCGTTGGAAAGTAGACATCCTGGGCTTTCCAGCAATATATGATAGTCCATACTTTGCCCAAGATTTGATGGCCCAAACCGGCGTGGCAAAACAGCCTCAGAAATTCCAGCGTTAAACGCCGGAACTGGCATAAAACTTGGAGTTAAACGCCCAAACTGGCATGAAAGCTGGCGTTTAACTCCAGAAAAGGTCTCTACACGAAATTGCTTCATTGCTCAGCCCAAGCACACACCAAGTGGACCCAGAAGTGGATTTTTACGTCATTTACTCATTTCTGTACACCCTAGGCTACTAGTTTACTATTAATAGGATCTTTTGACATTGTAACTGAACCTTATGACCTCATGACACTTTACACGTTTTCTTTGTGTATCTTCCACGGCATGAGTCTCTAAACCCCATGGTTGGAGGTGAGGAGCTCTGCTGTGTCTTGATGGATTAATGCAATTACTACTGTTTCTCATTCAATCATGTTTGTTTCCATTCTAAGATAATACTTGTTCTTAATCCGGATGAATGTGATGATCCGTGACAATCATCATCATTCTCAACTATGAACGCGTGCCTGACAACCACCTCCGTTCTACCTTAGATTAAGTAGTTATCTCTTGGATTCTTTAACCGGAATCTTCGTGGTATAAGCTAGAATTGATGGCGGCATTCAAGAGGATCCGGAAGGTCTAAACCTTGTCTGTGGTATTCTGAGTAGGATTCGATGATTGAATGACTGTGACGTGCTTCAATCTCCTGAAGGCGGGGCGTTAGTGACAGACGCAAAAGAATCACTGGATTCTATTCCGGCCTGATTGAGAACCGACAGATGAATTCCGCTATGCTGTGACAGAGCATATGCAATCGCTTTCACTGAGAGGATGGGAGGTAGCCATTGACAACGGTGAAACCCTACATACAGCTTGCCATGGAAGGAGACTTGCGTGTTTGAAGAAGAAGACAGTAGGAAAGCAGAGATTCAGAAGATGGAGCATCTCCAAACCTCAACCTATTCTCCATTACTGCAAAACAAGTAATCATTTCATGTTCTTTTGCTTTTCACAATCAATCCTGATAATTTCTGATATCCTGACTAAGATTTACAAGATAACCATAGCTTGCTTCAAGCCGACAATCTCTGTGGGATCGACCCTTGCTCACGCAAGGTATTACTTGGACGACCCAGTACACTTGCTGGTTAGTTGTGCGGGATTGCAAAAGTGTGATTGCAATTTCGTGCACCAAGTTTTTGGCGCCGTTGCCGGGGATTGTTGAGTTTGGACAACTGACGGCTTATCTTGTTGCTTAGATTAGGACTGTTTTATTTTTGTTGGTTTAGAGTCTTTTAATTGAGTCTAGTTCTATATTCTAAGTTTGGTGTCAATTGCATGCTTTTGTTTTTCTTTTGATTTTCGATTTTTGCATGTTTTTAGTCCCTTTTTGATTTACAAAAATTCTAAGTTTGGTGTCCTCTTTGTGTTTTTCCCTTAAAAATTTTCGAAAACTGTGTGTTTGATTTTCTAAAATTTTAAGTTTGGTGTCTTTTTGTGTTTTTCTCTTTCCTCTTTTCAAAATCAAATCTTTTTCATAAAAATTTTTCAATCATATCTTTTTAATTGCTGTTTTCAAAATCTTTTTGATTAACTAATTGATTCAGTTTTCAATTTACTTAGATCTTATTTTCTTTTTGATTTTCGAATTTTTATTTTAATTTTCCTTTGTTCTATTTTAGTTTTTCGTTTATTCAAAAAAAAAAACAACAAACAACAAAATTTATCTCTTTGCAATCATCATCATTTCCCTTTTGTCCATCATGGACTTAAGTGGGATTAATCAGTCCAAAAGGACTCTGGGGTCATATGCTAACCCCATTACAGCTGCATATGGGAGTAGCATCTGTACACCTCCCATCAAAGCAAGCAGCTTTGAACTAAATCCTCAACTCATTATCATAGTGCAGCAAAATTGTCAGTATTCCGGTCTTCCACAGGAAGAACCTACTGAGTTTCTGGCACAGTTTTTACAAATTGCTGACACAGTACATGATAAAGAGGTAGATCAGGATGTCTACAGACTATTGTTGTTTCCATTTGCTGTAAAAGATCAAGCTAAAAGGTGGTTGAATAACCAACCTACAGCAAGCATAAAGACATGGAAACAGTTGTCAGACAAATTCCTGAGTCATTTTTACCCTCCAAAAAGGATGACACAGTTAAGGCTGGACATCCAAGGCTTTAAACAAGAGGATAATGAATCCCTTTATAATGCCTGGGAGAGGTATAGAGGTATGCTAAGGAAATGTCCCTCTGAAATGTTTTCAGAGTGGGTACAGTTAGACATTTTCTATTATGGGCTTACAGAAAAAGCTCAGATGTCTTTAGACCACTCAGCTGGTGGATCTATACACATGAGGAAGACAATTGAAGAAGCTCAAGAGCTTATAGACACTGTTGCTAGAAACCAATATTTGTATTCTAGCAATGAGTTCTCTCCAAAAGAGGAAGTCATGACAGTAGTCACTGACCCTAATCCTCAAGAACAGATAAATGAGCTTAATCAACAATTGCTCCTGATGACAGAACAGTTAGCAGACTTTAAAGAGATGCTCTATGAAACTAAAGTTGCTAACAAGAGCATAGAACTGCAGTTGAATCAAGCAAAACAGCAAATATCTAAACAGATAACAGAGGAATGTCAAGCAGTTCAATTGAGGAGTGGGAAGACCCTGAATAACACTGCTCAAAAGAGTAAAAAGCCAAACAAGGAACAATTGACAGAGGACGACCAAACCACTGTTCAAAATCCCTCTGAGGATAGTAAGAGCCCAGAGAGGAATGCTATTGGCGTTCAAACGCCAGAAAGGGAAGGAAAGCTGGCGTTAAACGCCCATTCCTTGCCCAGTTCTGGCGTTCAAACGCCAGAAAAGGGGGAAAAGTTGGCGTTTAACGCCCAAACTTCACCCATTCCTAGCGTTCAGACGCCTGGGGAGAATCAAACACCTGAGAGTGCTGACAGTAATCCCTCTAACAAGGCTTCTTCAACCACTTCTGTAAGGAATAAACCTGCAGCATCTAAGGTTGAAGAATATAAAGCCAAGATGCCTTATCCTCATAAACTCCGCCAAGCGGAACAGGATAAGCAATTTGCCCGCTTTGCAGACTATCTAAGGACTCTTGAAATAAAGATTCCGTTTGCAGAGGCACTTGAGCAAATACCTTCTTATGCTAAGTTCATGAAAGAAATCTTAAGTCATAAGAAGGATTGGAGAGAAACTGAAAAAGTGTTTCTCACTGAAGAATGCAGTGCAGTCATATTAAAGAGCTTACCAGAAAAGCTTCAAGATCCAGGGAGCTTTATGATACCATGCACATTAGAAGGTGCTTGCACCAAGACAGCTCTATGTGATCTTGGAGCAAGCATCAATCTAATACCTGCATCCACTATCAGAAAGCTTGGGTTGACTGGAGAAGTCAAACCAACCCGGATATGCCTCCAACTTGCTGATGGCTCCATTAAATACCCATCAGGCATAATTGAGGACATGATTGTCAAGGTTGGGCCATTTGCCTTTCCAACTGACTTTGTGGTGCTGGAAATGGAGGAGCACAAGAGTGCAACTCTCATTCTAGGAAGACCCTTCCTAGCAACTGGACGAACTCTCATTGATGTACAAAAAGGGGAAGTAACCTTGAGGGTCAATGAGGATGAGTTCAAGTCGAATGCTGTAAAAGCCATGCAGCATCCAGACACACCAAATGACTGCATGGGCGCTGACATTATTGACTCTCTGGTAGAAGAGATCAATATGGCTGAAAGCCTAGAATCAGAGCTTGAGGACATCTTCAAAGATGCTCAACCTGATCAAGAAGAACTAGAGGAGGCAAAGGAATTTTCGAAAATTCCTCAGGAGGAGGATAAGCCTCCCAAGCCTGAACTCAAACCACTACCACCATCCCTGAAATATGCATTTCTGGGAGGGGGTGAAACTTTTCCAGTGATTATAAGCTCTGCTTTAAATTCACAGGAAGAGGAAGCACTGATTCAAGTGCTAAGGACACACAAGACAGCTCTTGGGTGGTCCATAAGTGATCTTAAGGGCATTAGCCCAGCTAGATGCATACACAAGATCCTATTGGAGGATAATGCCAAACCAGTGGTCCAACCACAGAGGAGGCTAAATCCTGCCATGAAGGAGGTGGTGCAGAAAGAAGTCACTAAATTACTAGAGGCTGGGATTATTTATCCTATTTCTGATAGCCCCTGGGTGAGCCCTGTCCAAGTTGTTCCCAAAAAGGGAGGCATGACAGTGGTTCATAATGAAAAAAATGAACTGGTTCCTACAAGGACAGTCACAGGGTGGCGCATGTGTATTGACTACAGAAGGCTCAATACAGCCACCAGAAAGGATCACTTTCCTTTACCATTCATAGACCAAATGCTAGAAAGACTAGCTGGCCATGATTATTACTGCTTTTTGGATGGCTATTCAGGCTACAACCAAATTGTAGTAGATCCTCAGGACCAAGAGAAAACAGCATTCACTTGCCCTTCTGGCGTGTTTGCCTACAGGAGGATGCCTTTTGGTCTGTGCAATGCACCTGCAACCTTTCAGAGGTGCATGCTCTCTATCTTCTCAGATATGGTAGAGAAATTTCTGGAAGTCTTCATGGATGACTTCTCAGTATATGGAGACTCATTCAGCTCCTGTCTTAATCACCTAGCCCTTGTCCTGAAAAGGTGCCAAGAGACTAACCTGGTTTTAAACTGGGAGAAATGTCACTTTATGGTGACTGAAGGAATTGTTCTTGGGCACAAAATTTCAAACAAGGGAATAGAGGTGGATAAGGCAAAGGTAGAGGTAATTGAAAAATTACCACCACCTGCCAATGTTAAGGCAATCAGAAGCTTTCTGGGGCATGCAGGGTTCTACAGAAGGTTTATAAAGGATTTTTCAAAAATTGCAAAACCTCTGAGTAACCTGTTAGCTGCTGACACACCATTTGTGTTTGACACACAGTGTCTGCAGGCGTTTGAGACCCTGAAAGCTAAGCTGGTCACAGCACCAGTCATCTCTGCACCAGATTGGACATTGCCATTTGAACTAATGTGTGATGCCAGTGACCATGCCATTGGTGCAGTGTTGGGACAGAGGCATAACAAGCTTCTGCACGTCATTTACTATGCCAGCCGTGTTCTAAATGATGCACAGAAGAACTACACAACCACAGAAAAAGAGTTACTTGCAGTGGTCTATACCATTGACAAGTTTAGATCCTATCTAGTGGGATCCAAAGTGGTTGTGTACACTGACCATGCTGCTCTTAAATATCTACTCACAAAGCAGGATTCAAAACCCAGGCTCATTAGATGGGTGTTGCTTCTGCAAGAGTTTGATATAGAAATAAGAGACAGAAAAGGGACAGAGAACCAAGTAGCAGATCATCTGTCCCGAATAGAACCAGTAGCTGGGGCGTCCCTCCCTTCTACTGAGATCTCAGAGACTTTCCCAGATGAGCAACTATTTGCCATTCAGGAAGCTCCATGGTTTGCAGATATTGCAAATTTTAAAGCTGTGAGGTTCATACCCAAAGAGTACAGTTACATGCAGAGAAAGAAATTAATTTCAGATGCCAAGTACTACCTCTGGGATGAACCATATCTCTTCAAGAGATGTGCTGACGGAGTGATCCGCAGGTGTGTACCCAGAGAAGAAGCACAAAGGATCCTATGGCACTGCCATGGATCACAGTATGGAGGACATTTTGGAAGTGAGCGAACAGCCACTAAAGTCCTCCAATGTGGCTTCTACTGGCCTACTCTCTATAAAGATTCCCGAGAGTTTGTGCGTAACTGTGACAGTTGCCAAAGAGCTGGTAACCTGCCTCATGGATATGCCATGCCTCAACAAGGGATATTAGAGATAGAACTGTTTGATGTATGGGGAATTGACTTCATGGGGCCATTCCCACCATCATACTCAAACACTTACATTCTGGTGGCAGTAGACTATGTGTCTAAGTGGGTAGAAGCGATTGCTACACCCACCAATGATACTAAGACCGTACTGAAATTCCTCCAGAAAAACATTTTCAGCAGATTTGGCATTCCCAGAGTGCTAATCAGTGATGGGGGCACTCATTTCTGCAATAAACAGCTACACCTTGCTATGGTTAGATATGGAATTAGCCACAAAGTGGCAACTCCGTATCATCCACAAACAAATGGGCAAGCTGAGGTCTCTAACAGAGAGCTAAAGAGAATCCTGGAACGGACTGTGATGGCCCGAAGAAAGGATTGGGCAAAGAGCTTGGATGATGCTCTGTGGGCATACAGAACAGCATTCAAGACTCCTATAGGAACCTCTCCATACCAACTAGTGTATGGGAAGGCCTGTCATTTGCCTGTGGAACTGGAACATAAAGCCTACTGGGCAACCAGATTCCTAAACATGGATGCACAGTTAGCTGGTGAAAAAAGACTGCTCCAGCTAAATGAGCTAGAGGAGTTCAGACTCAATGCCTTTGAAAATGCAAAAATTTATAAGGAAAAGGCAAAGAAATGGCATGACAAGAAGTTGTCAACCAGAGTCTTTGAGCCAGGACAAAAAGTTCTGCTCTTCAACTCTAGGCTCAGACTGTTTCCAGGAAAACTCAAATCCCGTTGGAGGGGTCCGTATGTGATTACAGGAGTGTCACCATATGGATATGTTGAGCTTCAGGATATTGATTCTGACAAGAAGTTCATTGTTAATGGACAGAGAATCAAGCACTATCTTGAAGGAAATTTTGAGCAGGAATGCTCAAAACTGAGACTTGAGTGATTCTCAGTGAAGGTCCAGCTAAAGACAGTAAAGAAGCGCTTGCTGGGAGGCAACCCAGTCATTAGTAGGTTGTATGATTAGTTCTTACAGAGGCAAATATCAAAAATGAAGGAATTCACAGAGTTACAGAAGGATTCAGCTCAAAAAGCAGAGAAAATGAGCTTACAGGCGAAAAAACGCCAGTAAGGGGCATTTTGGGCGTTAAACGCCAGAATGGGTACCATTCTGGGCGTTTAACGCCAGGAATGGTGCCATTTTGGGCGTTAAACGCCAGAATGGGCACCATTCTGGGCGTTTAACGCCAGGTGTGCAGCATCCTGGGCGTTTTGAAAAATGCCCAGTGATAAAGGCTTTCTGGTGTTTAACGCCAGCCAGGGCACCTGGCTGGGCGTTAAACGCCCAAAAGGGGTGCCAATTGGGCGTTAAACGCCAGAATGAGTGCCATTCTGGGCGTTTAACGCCAGAAAGGTGGGGGGACAACATTTTTGTTTTCAACTCAAATTTTTTCAAACTTTCCTCTTTTTACCCATACTCTTCTACATAAATGCACTTCAACCTTTCATCATTCACTTTCAAATCTTCACAAATCAAAACCATTCTTCAAATCTATTTCAAATTAATCCCAAATCTTCTTCAAAAACTCACCCTTTTCTCAATTTCTTTCCATATCTTCTCAAATCTCTCTTTTTTTTCGAAAAAAACTCTCCCCCCTCACCTTATAAATTCGTGTTTGGCTTCTTCTTTCCACCACACCATTCGAATTCCCTCTTCCTCTCTCTCTCTCTCTTCTCTTCTTTCTTCTCTTTTTGCTTGAGGACAAGCAAAACCTCTAAGTTTGGTGTGCTTTTCCGTGATCACTAAGCCAAGATTCATCAAGATCATGGCTCCTAAGGGAAAACAAACCAACTCAAGAGGAAAGAAAGAGACTAATCCAAAGAATCTTTAGAATCAAGAGAAGTTCTTAACCAAAGAACATGAAGACCATTATCACAAAATAATGGGTCTGAGGTCAGTGATCCCGGAAGTTAAATTTGATCTGAAAGAAGATGAATATCCGGAGATCCAAGAGCAAATTCGAAACAGAGGATGGGAAGTTCTGACCAATCTTGAAATAAAGGTTGGAAGAAACATGGTTCAGGAATTCTACTCTAATCTATGGCTAACAGATAAGCAGAGAATGACTGGAACTGCTTACCATACCTACAGAACCATGGTCAGAGGGAAAGTTATGTACTTCCATCTGGACAAAATAAGAGAAATCTTCAAACTACCTCAACTGCAAGATGATCCTGACTCCTTCAATAGGAGGATGGTGAGAGTAGATAAAGGGTTGGATCAAGTTCTAGAGGACATATGCCTCCCTGGGACTAAGTGGATAACCAATTCAAAGGGTGTCCCAAACCAACTCAAGAGGGGAGACCTCAAGCCAATTGCAAGAGGGTGGCTAGACTTTATTGGGCGTTCCATATTGCCCACTAGCAACCGTTCTGAGGTCACCATCAAGAGAGCAGTGATGATTCATTGCATTATGCTTGGAAAAGAAGTGGAAGTCCATCATGTGATTGCTTGTGAGATCTACACAATTGCAAATAAGAATTCCACTGTAACCAAATTGGCTTATCCAAGCCTGATCTCCTTGCTCTGTAAAGAGGCTGGAGTGAAGATGGAAGCAGATGAATTCATACCTATTGAACATCCAATCACCAAGAAGTCAATGGAAGGACAAGGGGCGTGAACTCCAAGAAACGCCAAAAGCTCTCATCTCAAGTTGAGGGAGCATCCACTTCTCAAAATAAAGGTTGTTGAGTCCTAACTCTGTGAAAACCTCTATCATTAGGAGCCTATGTTTTGCGTTTTTATCTTCTTCTGTTTTGCTTTATTTTTTTTCTCTAGTCTCATTCTATATCTATTTTTGAGTCTTGTTTTAATTCATAATTAATAAAATTGAATTTTTATGCGTTAAAGATATGAATGTCCTATGAATCCATCACCTCTCTTAAATGAAAAATGCTTTAATCACAAAAGAACAAGAAGTACAGGATTTCAAAATTTATCATTGAAACTAGTTGAATTAGTTTGATGTGGTGACAATACTTTTTGTTTTCTGAATGAATGCTTGAACAGTGCATATGTCTCTTGAATTTATTGTTTTGAGAATGTTAAAATTGTTGGCTCTTGAAAGAATGAGGAAAAAGAGAACTGTTATTGAGGATCTAAAATCATTAGACTGATTCTTGAAGCAAGAAAAAGCAGTGGATACAAAAAAAAAATTTCGAAAAAAAAAAGAAAAGAGAAAAAGAAAAGAAATAAAGTTGTAATCCAAGGCAACAAGAGTGTGCTTAAGAACCCTGGACACCTCTAATTGGGGACTTTAGCAAAGCTGAGTCACAATCTGAAAGGGTTCACCCAATTATGTGTCTGTGGCATGTATGTATCCGGTGGTAATACTGGAAGACAGAGTGCTTTGGGCCACAGCCAAGACTCATACACTAGCTATGTTCAAGAATCATTATGCTCAACTAAGAGAATCAATAACACTATCTGAGTTCTGAGTTCTTATAGATGCCAACATTCTGAACTTCAAGGGATAGAGTGAGATGCCAAAACTGTTCGGAGGCAAAAAGCTACTAGTCCCGCTCATCTAATTGGAACTATGTTTCCTTGATATTTTGGAGTCTATAGTATATTCTCTTCTTTTTATCCTATTTTGATTTTCAGTTGCTTGGGGACAAGCAACAATTTAAGTTTGGTGTTGTGATGAGCGGATAATTTGTATGCTTTTTGGCATTATTTTTAGTATGTTTTTAGTATAATCTAGTTAGTTTTTAGTATATTTTTATTAGTTTTTAGCTAAAATTCACTTTTCTGGACTTTACTATGAGTTTGTGTGTTTTTCTGTGATTTCAGGTATTTTCTGGCTGAAATTGAGGGTCCTGAGCAAAAATCTGATTCTGAGACCAAAAAGGACTGCAGATGCTGTTGGATTCTGACCTCCCTGCACTCGAAGTGGATTTTCTGGAGCTACAGAAACCCAATTGGTGCGCTCTCAACGGCGTTGGAAAGTAGACATCCTGGGCTTTCCAGCAATATATGATAGTCCATACTTTGCCCAAGATTTGATGGCCCAAACCGGCGTGGCAAAACAGCCTCAGAAATTCCAGCGTTAAACGCCGGAACTGGCATAAAACTTGGAGTTAAACGCCCAAACTGGCATGAAAGCTGGCGTTTAACTCCAGAAAAGGTCTCTACACGAAATTGCTTCATTGCTCAGCCCAAGCACACACCAAGTGGACCCAGAAGTGGATTTTTACGTCATTTACTCATTTCTGTACACCCTAGGCTACTAGTTTACTATTAATAGGATCTTTTGACATTGTAACTGAACCTTATGACCTCATGACACTTTACACGTTTTCTTTGTGTATCTTCCACGGCATGAGTCTCTAAACCCCATGGTTGGGGGTGAGGAGCTCTGCTGTGTCTTGATGGATTAATGCAATTACTACTGTTTCTCATTCAATCATGTTTGTTTCCATTCTAAGATAATACTTGTTCTTAATCCGGATGAATGTGATGATCCGTGACAATCATCATCATTCTCAACTATGAACGCGTGCCTGACAACCACCTCCGTTCTACCTTAGATTAAGTAGTTATCTCTTGGATTCTTTAACCGGAATCTTCGTGGTATAAGCTAGAATTGATGGCGGCATTCAAGAGGATCCGGAAGGTCTAAACCTTGTCTGTGGTATTCTGAGTATGATTCGATGATTGAATGACTGTGACGTGCTTCAATCTCCTGAAGGCGGGGCGTTAGTGACAGACGCAAAAGAATCACTGGATTCTATTCCGGCCTGATTGAGAACCGATAGATGAATTCCGCTATGCTGTGACAGAGCATATGCAATCGCTTTCACTGAGAGGATGGGAGGTAGCCATTGACAACGGTGAAACCCTACATATAGCTTGCCATGGAAGGAGACTTGCGTGTTTGAAGAAGAAGACAGTAGGAAAGCAGAGATTCAGAAGATGGAGCATCTCCAAACCTCAACCTATTCTCCATTACTGCAAAACAAGTAATCATTTCATGTTCTTTTGCTTTTCACAATCAATCCTGATAATTTCTGATATCCTGACTAAGATTTACAAGATAACCATAGCTTGCTTCAAGCCGACAATCCCTGTGGGATCGACCCTTGCTCATGCAAGGTATTACTTGGACGACCCAGTACACTTGCTGGTTAGTTGTGCGGGATTGCAAAAGTGTGATTGCAATTTCGTGCACCAATCAACATGCTTAACTAGGAAAGTCAATAACACTATCCGAAATTCTAAGTTCCCAGAGACGCCAATCACTTTAAACTTCAAAGGAAAAAGTGGGATGCCAAAACTATTCAGAAGCAAAAAGCTACAAGTCCCGCTCATCTAATTAAATTAATATTCATTGATATTCTGGAATTTATAGTATATTATCTTCTTTTATACTATTTGATTTTCAGTTGCTTGGGGACAAGCAAAAATTTAAGTTTGGTGTTGTGATGAGCGGATAATTTATACGCTTTTTGGCATTGTTTTTATATAGTTTTTAGTAAGTTTGAGCTAATTTTAGGGATGTTTTCATTAGTTTTTTTGTTAAATTCACATTTCTGGACTTTACTATGAGTTTGTGTGTTTTTCTGTGATTTCAGGTAAATTCTGGCTGAAATTGAGGGACTTGAGCAAAACTCTGAAGAAGGCTGACAAAAGGACTGCTGATGCTGTTGGAATCTGACCTCCCTGCACTCGAAATGGATTTTCTGGAGCTACAGAACTCCAAATGGCGCGCTCTCAACGGCGTTGGAAAGTAGACATCCAGGGCTTTCCAGCAATATATAATAGTTCATACTTTATTCGGAAATTGATGACGTAACTTGGCGTTGAACGCCAAGTACAAGCTGCTGCCTGGAGTTAAACACCAGAAAAACGTCATGATCCGGAGTTGAACGCCCAAAACACATCATAACTCGGAGTTCAACTCCAAGAGAAGCCTCAGCTCGTGGATTGATCAAGCTCAGCCCAAACATACACCAAGTGGGCCTCGGAAGTGGATTTATGCATCAATTACTTATTCATGTAAACCCTAGGAGCTAGTTTATTATAAATAGAACATTTAACTATTGTATTAGACATCTTGGGACGATTAGTTCTCAGATCATGGGGGCTGGCCATTCGGCCATGCCTGAACCTTTTACTTATGTATTTTCAACGGTGGAGTTCTGCACACCATAGATTAAGGGTGTGGAGCTCTGCTGTACCTCAAGTATTAATGCAATTCCATTGTCTTTTATTCAAATCTCTCTTATTTTTATTCCAAGATATTCATTCGTACCCAAGAACATGATGAATGTGATGATAAGTAACCCTCATTATCATTCTCACTTATGAACGCACGTGATTGACAACCACTTCCGTTCTACATGCAACAGAGCTTGAATGTGTATCTCTTGGATTCCCCAACAGAATCTTCGTGGTATAAGTTAGATAGATGGCGGCATTCATGAGGATCCGGAAAGTCTAAACCTTGTCTGTGGTATTCCAAGTAGGATCCTGGGATTGAATGACTGTGACGAGCTTCAAACTCCTGAAGGCTGGGCGTGATGACAAGCGCAAAAGAATCAAGGGATTCTATTCTAACCTGATTGAGAACCGACAGATGATTAGCCGTGCTGTGACAGAGCATAGGAACGTTTTCACTGAGAGGATGGGATGTAGCCATTGACAACGGTGATGCCCTACATACAACTTGCCATGGAAAGGAGTAAGAAGGATTGAGTTGAAGCAGTGGGAGAGCAGGCGTCCTTGAGCCATACAGTATCTTCATTCGCTTATCTGAAATTCCCACCAATGAATCTGCATGAGTATTCTATCCCTTTTATTATTTATTTTCTTATTTCTATTTCCGAAAACCCATAAACCAATTTAATCTGCCTAACTGAGATTTACAAGGTGACCATAGCTTGCTTCATACCAACAATCTCTGTGGGATCGACCCTTACTCACGTAAGGTTTATTACTTGGACGACCCAGTACACTTGCTGGTTAGTTGAACGGAGTTGTGAGCTTCTCTAACAGTGCCTGAAATTCTTTTATCACAATTTCGTCCACCAATCTCCATACACTTATTTTCGAAAACCATTATAACCATTTGAATCCGCCTGACTGAGATTTATAAGATGACCATAGCTTGCTTCATACCAATAATCTCCGTGGGATCGACCCTTACTCACGTAATGTTTATTAGTTGGACGACCCAGTGCACTTGCTGATTAGTTGTGCGAAGTTGTGAAGAATGTGAGTGAACCTTAGTAGTGTGCACCAAGTTTTTGGAGCCATTACTAAGAATTGTTCGAGTTATAAAAAGTGTAAATCACAATTTTGCCTATCAGTAAGCCTTGTAATAAAATGAAGCTAGGAAATGGAGGTAACTTAGAGGTGAAGCAAAGTTGGAAAAGTGATGAATTATGTATGAAAATGGGTATATTTGGAGTGTATATGGTCCCATGGCTTAAATGATATGATTATGCAATAATTACAAATGATTATGAATGTTTATTTGGCTTATATACTCTATTATCTGGGACACGAGTTTTCCTGGGTAAAATACCATGGCTTGCCACCACATGTTCCAAGTTGAGACTCGATACTCCGTCGACCTTACGTCGTAAGAGGTGACCGGGCACTTATAAATTTCCAAAAAGTTTAACCCCCATTGAGTAAAGTTTTATATATGTATGAATTATGAATAAAAAGAGAAAAAGCTATGCATAGACTCATGGGGATGCGCGATAGCGGACAGTCCAGGGTTTAGCAGCCGGACTTGTCCTCAGCCATAGGACAGGTATACATCATGTGCATATTGTTTGCTTTTCTTGCTTGTGCATTAATTGAGAATTCATAAGTGAATTATTATGTTAATTGTTATATTTGCTAATTGCAGTACTTGTATACTATATGTGTTTGCCCTTACTTGCTTGTTTGTCTGTGCACTATCACTGGTGTTGGAGGATTGAAGGAAAGACGGGAAAGTTAGGAAGTCACTACAAAAAAATTCATTTTTAGTGACAAACTTTTAGCGACAATAATACAATGGTTACTATTTCTTTTATTTAACTTATATTTTTGTGGCCATTACACATTTGTCATTATTAATATATATTATAATGGCAATTATTATTATTGCTATTAAATTATTACTTCTTTTATTTTTATATTTATTTTTTTAAATTAATAACGGCCATTGTTATTATTGCCAGTAAACGTATTCCTATTTTCCTAAACTAAATTGATTAAAAAAGAAAAAGAAAAAAAATTGTCCCTGTGTTGGGGTTTGGTTCTTCAGAAGACTCACTTTCCTCCGTCACTACCTTAATGGAACTAACTTCCCTCCATCATCGACCATCACCGCCACAGGCCTTGCCACCACTGACAGCCGCCGTCCATCGTCCTACACTCATTCAACCTGCATCTCTATTCCTCCACCTCAGATCTGCGTTCTAAATTCTTGATTCCTTTTATCCAAATTGGAAAACCAAAAAATAGTGTCAGTGTTGTGCCATGGAAGCTTGAGCTCGTAGTTTTGGTGTAAGTCCTGCGACTGCGACACTCTTCCTTCTCTTTCTTTCTCTGCTTACAATGAAGGACTCTGAATCCCATTCACCTTTTGCCGTTCACCTCACATCAGTATGTTTCGTATCTCTCTCATTCATTCCAATCTGTTTTTCTCCAATTCTCTAAAATTAGGGATTTTATGTAATTGCAAATTTATTATTTTGGAGTTTGGACCGTTCAATTCTTAGTAGAGGAAAGATGAATATCTGTCATAATTATGCATTTTGGTCCTTGTTTGTGAAAATTTTTCGCAGGGGGCAAGAAATTCTGCACCACCACTGATACGTTGACTCAGCGGGAGCCTGATTCAATGCTGGCTGCTATGTTCAGTGGTCGCCACACTCTCTTCCTAGATTCTGATAAGGCAATGTCAAATTCTGTCTTTCTTTGTTTTTTGTTTATACTTGTATATGGTTTCCTCAATTATGCACGTTTGGCTTTGTTTATTGATTTGGTGCATTGCATTGCATGCTGAGTAAGAGTTTGTGGAGAGTGAGTGTGGGATTAAAAAAGGGAATTCAAAATTCAGCGACTAGGGTCAGGGGGTGACTTGCCCCAATCTGGTGGTGAGTATAACCCTTATCCTGTGGCGTGCAGGGTCAATTCCAGCCACGGCATGATGATCGATGATGACATGGAGGCTGGTTCTTTGGGGCCTTACCACGACAGGCCAAGAACTTTCCGCAACATGCGCACCAAACCTTACACCCCACTGGTAAATTAACTCCACTACCACTGCTTCCTTCATTATCTAATTTCAACCATTTTCTCACTCCCATCTTTCTGCAGATATTTCGTATTCTCCTGGGAATAAATGTCTGTGTTCTATTCATTCTTTTGCTCCTCGGATTTGGGGCTACCTTTTACATGGGAGCCAGTACATCTCCCATCATTGTCATTGTCATCTCTATTCGTATTCTCAGCTTCCTTGTGTCTATATATCTTATAAAGTGGGTGCTTGCAAAGGATGAGGGCCCCCTTGAAATGGTTCAGGTAACTCTATTTCCTATGCTTAACTTTTTATGCCCTGCTCCCACAAACATTCTAGATTTATATTCCCTTTTATTAAATTCGAGTCTTCATTTTGGTTACTGGGTTTTTGCAATATGAAATATTGATATAGAATGTGATGCGAATCACATAGAACAACTATATCTTTTTTATTAAATAGAGAGAAGTTGATTGTTGTGGATTCTGTAAGAGAGGGTGGGGTTGATTGCTGTAGGTTACATCCCTAGCTAAAACAAAAGTGCCATTTCATGCATAGTCTTTTGACAAAACAATTTAGCATTAATATAACTTTCATGTGGTTTTTATAGTAGTAGAAAATTTAGAATTCTCATTCAATTTTCTTAAGTTTAGTTGATTTGGGTTACTGAGCGTTAAGTAGCCACCTATATACGACAAGATGATGAAAACTTGTCTAGAGAGTTGATTGGAAGAAGAAGACAAATAAGCAATAAAGGCACTAGTGCAAACATCTCATGCATAGGGCCTAATTTCTATCAGAGAGTGTGGAGCTATTTGGTTTTTATTTTATAATGAAATATGTCAAAGACCAACTATCTCAAAATCTTAAGCTATTGCATGTAAGGCACATGAATAATTTTTGAAATATTCCGATAAAGCAAACTATTTGTTTACTATATAACAGTTCACATGTTAAAACTTATTCTAGATTTGTGATGTCTTTTATGCTGACTTCGAATATCATACCATGAACTCATTGTTTTCTTGTCCTGAGCTTATCATATTGCTTTCTAGATAGCAGATGCTATACGAGATGGAGTTGAAGGCTTCTTTAGGACCCAATAATTATATTGTCAGTGTTAAAGGATAATTAATTGAGTGAAACTAAAAGGATCCTTTTGATTATTAACCGAGATTATTTAAGTTATAGTATCTCTTGTTAGTAGTATTGTATTCTGTTATATCTATCACTGAGGATTAGGAATGAGAAGGAGGACCAAGGATGCTAATTGGTTTCTTACTTCTTTTTTTTTTTTACAGGGGATGATAGTGACAGAAAGATGGCTCTCAAATTTGAAAGAGTGAAGTGAGTAACTTTCTGTTATACAAGTTCTCTAATCCATCTACATCAGTGTAGGTGAAATTAGTTATAATTCAAGGGACAATGTTATTGTTAACATATCTTAATTATTCTGAATTTAATATCTCCCTGTAGAAAATGGGAGAATGAAATACCAAAACCATATCTGGAGTAGTTCTTATCACATCCTCCTGAAGAACTAAATATTATATTTTGCTTTCTTCTTTCCTGAAAGTTTTCTGAATTTTTTTGCCTTTTTAATTGTTGTCTAACTGATTGGAAAAAGATATTTTCATGTTGGTAATGTTAGAATACAATCAAAAGGACTTCTATAAGTTCATCTTTTGTATTTCCATGATTTGTTAAGGATTAAATTACATGTCAATTGTCTCTAAGGGTATGTTTCATTGGGGTAAAAGAGGGATGGAATATATTATAGTTGAGTTTGATATATATTGAGTTCGTGCAAGGCGAGTATTTCTTGTTACACAACTACCATCAAACAATCCTTATCAATTTATATATCAATAAACCATCCAACCAAACATCTCCGTCACATTTACCCTTGTGAAGGTATTGGCTTTCTGTTGGAGCTCAACCTTCGGAAGCAGTAGAGCGTCTACTACTGCGAGCAGGGTTACTTCCTCCACCACCAATAGTGGCAGCAGGTGGACCACGTGGTACGAGCTCTGTCGGTACATCCAAACAGGAACAGCCAGCTGATGCTAACCGCGATGATGGTGAGCTTGACACACTCCTCCTATAAGTGCTTGACAATTTTCACCTTTTGAGCTAGTTTTTGAGGTTGAATTTTGGCTCACTCAATTTTAATGCCATTATTACAGGTGTATTTCCACAAGCTATCTGTTCAATTGGCTTACAAGTTAACTGAAGAGAATATCTAACATATGTTTCGGGAATGTGGTTTGAGTTGTGGAAGTATCATCACCTAGAGTAAGGACTAAACATTGATTAAATTATGCACGCCGCCAAGTTGTACTCTGAAATGAACTCGTAGTTTATCTTACTATTGAAATTCCTGTTATTTCTATTTTTCTGAAACTTTTGCATTTGGAAGTTTGTCTAGACAATAACAGTAGCAGCACATTTGGTTTCATATTTATTTTTCTAATCTATCATTTCAGTTTCAGAATGCTATAACAAGTTTGAAAGTATTTGAACTTTCTATTTTCGAATTGATGAAGAGTCCTTTGAAAGCAAAGAAGATCTGTGAAACTAACTAAATTGTTGTTATAACTTTGAGCGCAGATGATAGCAATCACAATGATGATGAAATTGAGAAGACACTAGCCATCCTAATTGGTCTCATAGCTGGTGTTGCTCTAATCATCGTTTTCCTCTCCTTGTCCAAGGTCTGCGAAAAGCACAAAGGTAATCTATGCTTTCAAATTTGTTTAAACATTTAATTCATCATCATGCATGGTTCTAATACGTGGATTATTCTTTGATTATGCATGCAGGTGGTAAATAAATAAAGAATGCTTTTTCCTTGGTAAAATTATTAGTCTTTTGGTGGCTAAATTTATAGCATATAGGCTGGGATTTGTAGAGATGGTTGTACCCTGTGGAGATCCGAACGATCCACACTATAGAAAAAATGCTTTTGGTGCTGGAGAAGATGGCTTGGGGAAAAATACACATTCTCTCAAGAAGGTTTCAGATCACATATTTGTAACATGATTATTTTTTTCACAAGACATTTATTTATCAATATTTGAGTTTAATGAAATATCTCATTTCGTAGTAATTAATTTCAGTATATTTATATTATGCATAATGACAATAATTGCTAACAAAAATAATTGAGATTTTAGAAAAACAAAAAAGATAGTTTGTTGCTTTTAAGAAAATGAGTATAATATAACTAAAAAAAGTCTTACGATTTTAGCGGCAATAGGTAATGGCAACTAAAAGTGAATAACATTACTATTTTAGAATAATTTTTAGTAGCCATATAAATTGCGGGTAAAATTGGTATTGGCGGCAATAGTAATGGCTATTAAAAGTGAATAACATTACAATATTAGAATTATTTTTGGCGGCCATATAAATTGCCAAGAAAATGGCCACTAAAAGTTATATACTTTTTGTGGCCATTAAAGAGGCTTTTACCGACAAATATTATAATTGCCGCTACAACCTTTTAGCGGTGAAGCATAAGACGGCTAATGTCTAATTGCTGGTAAATGTATTAGCGGCTATTTTTATTGCCGCTAAAAACTAAATAAATAGCCGCTAAAAGTGAATTTTCTTGTAGTGAATTTAATCTAGTTTAAGGTTTGGTTAGGCATTCCCAGAACCATATATCTTATGTGCATGGCACCTTTACCATGCTGAAAACCTCTGGTTCTCATCCCATACTATGTTGTTTTTCAGATGCAGGTCGAAAGGCACATTGCTAGGCATCTGGAGTTCTACAGCAAAGTGATTTCTGGGATTTTATTTTGGTGTAGAGTTTTGTTTAATCTTATGTACTTAACTCTCCGAACAGCTTGCTTTATTTTGTACCTCGTAGAGGATTAAGGAGAACTAGGGTTTATATATGTATTTTAGACTTTGGGTTATCTATATATGTATTTAAATATTCTCTGGCCAGCTTTAGCTTCGCAGGCTGAGTTAGGATCTTGTTATTTTGTATTCTTGACCCTCTGACGTGGCGGAAATTGGTGAGTTAAGAAATTATTAATAGGAATACGCTGCAAGTACAGTCCGTAACCAGCCAAAAATCCGCTTATCAATTTAGAAGGGTTGTCACAATATTGAAATTAAAATACTGGGAGTATGAATCCCAGGTCGTCTCCCAACGAGTTGCAGAAAGATGTGCTATTTTATCAATCAGGTATTTTCAAAAATGGTTGAGTTGATAAACAAGAAATTAATTTAGAGAATTTAATTAATTTTAAAAAAAGCCTTGACTGGGAGTAGATTAGTTGGAAGCCCTATTCTTGTTGAAGTACTCTCAAGATTAATTAATAATTGGAAGCTGCTCTGCTTAGTTATCCCTTACTAGATAAAGGAAAGTCAAGCAAGTTGGAAAGCTGTTTCTAGTCACAAGTCCTAATCCTCTCCCTTGGGAAGGACTAGTGTCAATGATTAGAGGGTGATCCAACAATAAATCCAATTATAATTTTTCTCTTGAGTGATTCAACTCAAGGTTTCCTTTCAATCATCTCCCAATCAAGTTATGGAACTACTCACTCATCACAATTATAAACTTCACAGAATCAATGGGGAAAATAAAAGAAGACATAATAAATAATAATGAAAGAGATTAATTGAAAAAAAAAATAGTCTATATTAATAACTTGTGAAAATAATCAAATGTCAACTCTAGAGGAATTAGGAATATGGAAGAATAAATGAAAAGTAAATAACAGAATATAATGATCAGTACCGGAGGTAGACTCTTCTCAAAAGCTAAAGCCAAAACCTTCAAAATCCTAATTATGAATGTTCAAGTGAGTAAACCTAGGGGAGGAGTAAATTCAGATCTAAAAACTAAAAATTATACGGAATGAATGTTGTTCCCTGTCTCTGCATGTTCCCTGGCTCTAATCTGTGTTTCTGGGCCGAAAACTGGGTTGAAATCCGCGCGGTTGCGTCAGGCTCGCGAGTGCGTCACTGTGATTTCTTTCTTTTCGCGCGGTCACGTCAGCCATGCTACCGCGTGACTTCTCGCTGGTTATCTCCTCAATTCTTTGTGTTCCTTCCATTTTTGCATGCTTCCTTTCTATCCTTTAAGCCATTCCTGCCCTATAATTCCTGAAATCACTTAACACACATATCAAGGCATCTAATGGTAATAAGAGAGGATTAAATAAAAGAAAATAAAAGCCAAAGAAGCATGTTTTCAATCATAGAGTATTTTTAGGAAGGAATTGTAATTACATGCAAATCTGGTGGACGAAATTGTGATCACTTGTTCTTTCGACTTGTAGGATGTATACTCTGAGGGCATTGTTTATTTCCTTCACAATTTCGTTCAACTAACCAGCAAGTGTACTGGGTCGTCCAAGTAATAAACCTTACGTGAGTAAGGGTCGAATCCACAGAGATTGTTGGTATGAAGCAAGCTATGGTCACCTTGCAAATCTCAGTTAGGCAGATTAAAAATGGTTTATGGGTTTTCGAAAATAGAAATAATGAAAGGGATAAAGATACTTATGCAGATTCATTGGTGGGAATTTCAGATAAGCGGATGGAGATGCTGTAGAGCTCTTGGACGCCTGCTCTCCTACTCCTTCTACTCAATCCCTCGTACTCCTTTCCATGGCAAGCTTTGTATAGGGGTTCACTATCAACTGTGGCTACTTTCATTCCTCACGGGGAAATAACCTGTGCGGCTGTCACTCGCACAGCTAACCAGTCTAGAGGCATAACCCATGGCTGATGGCTACATCCCATCCTCGCAGTGAAAACTATGCTAACGCACTCTGTCACAGTACGGCTAATCACCGGTTGGTTCCCGCTCCTACTGGAATAGAATCCCTCTTTTGCGTCTGTCACCAACGCCCAGCAGGTTAAAGTTTGAAGCACGTCACGGTCACTCATTACCGGAATCCTACTCGGAACACCACAGACAAGGTGGACTTTTCGGATTCCCAGAATCCTACTTGGAATACCACAGACAAGGTGAGACTTTCCGGATCCTCATAAATGCCGCCATCTATCTAGCTTATACCACGAAGATTCTGTTGGGGAATCTAAGAGATACGCATTCAAGCTCTGTTGCATGTAGAACGGACATGGTTGTCAATCACGCGCATTCATAAGTGAGAATGATAATGAGGGTAATCTGGCTCATCACATTCATCATGTTCTTGGGTACGAATGAATATCTTGGAATAAGAATAAAAGAAAATTGAATAAAAGAAGATAGAATTTCATTAATACTTGAGGAACAGCAGAGCTCCACACCCTTAATCTATGGTGTGCAGAAACTCCACCGTTGAAAATACATAAACAAAGAGTTCAGGCATGGCCGAATGGCCAGCCCTCTCTAATGTGATCACAGGATTCAAAATACTATCCCGGATCTGGTCAAAGACGTCTAATACAGTAGATAAATGTTCTATTTATAATAAATTAGCTACTAGGGTTTACATGAATAAGTAATTGATGCATAAATTCACTTCTGGGGCCCACTTGGTGTATGCTTGGGCTGAGCTTGATCATTCCACGAGCTAAGGCATTTCTTGGCGTTAAACTTTGAGTTATGACGTGTTTTGGGCGTTTAACTCCGGATCATGACGTTTTTCTGGCGTTTAACTCCAGACAGCAGCGTGTACTTGGCGTTTAACGCCAAGTTACGTCGTCATTCTTCGAATAAAGTATGGACTATTATATATTGCTGGAAAGCCCTGGATGTCTACTTTCCAACGCCGTTGAGAGCGCGCCAATTGGAGTTCTGTAGCTCCAGAAAATCCATTTCGGGTGCAGGGAGGTCAGATTCCAACAGCATCAGCAGTCCTTTTGTCAGCCTTCTTCAGAGTTTTGCTCAAATCCCTCAATTTCAGTCAGAATTTACCTGAAATCACAGAAAAACACACAAACTCATAGTAAAGTCCAGAAATGTGAATTTATCATAAAAACTAATGAAAACATCCCTAAAAGTAGCTTAAACTTACTAAAAACTATATGAAAACAATGCTAAAAAGCGTATAAATTATCCGCTCATCACAACACCAAACTTAAATTGTTGCTTGTCCCCAAGCAACTGAAAATCAAGTAGGATAAAAAGAAGAGAATATACTATAAAGTCCAAAATATCAATGAATATTAATTTAATTAGATGAGCGGGACTTGTAGCTTTTTGCTTCTGAACAGTTTTGGCATCTCACTTTTTCCCTTGAAGTTTAGAGTGATTGGCTTTTCTAGGAACTTAGAATTTCAGATAGTGTTATTGACTTTCCTAGTTAGGCATGTTGATTCTTGAACACAGCTATTTTATGAGTCTTGGCTGTGGCCCTAAGCACTTTGTCTTCCAGTATTACCACCGGATACACAAATGCTACAGACACATAACTGGGTGAACCTTTTCAGATTGTGACTCAGCTTTGCTAAAGTCCCCAGTTAGTGGTGTCCAGAGCTCTTAAGCACACTCTTTAGCTTTGGATCACGACTTTAACCATTCAGTCTCAAGCTTTTCACTTGGACCTTCATGACACAAGCACATGGTTAGGGACAGCTTGATTTAGCCGCTTAGGCCTGGATTTTATTTCCTTGGGCCCTCCTATCCATTAATGCTCAAAGCCTTGGATCTTTGCTAAAATTTTCGCCACTTTTTTTTTTCTTTTTTCTTTTTTTTTTTCACTGCTTTTTCTTGCTTCAAGAATCAATTTCATGATGTTTTTCAGATCATCAATAACATTTCTCTTTGTTTCATCATTCTTTCAAGAACCAACAATTTTAACACTCATAGACAACAAGATCAAAAATATGCACTGTTCATTCATTCATTCAGAAAACAAAAATTATTGCCACCACATCAATATAATTAAATTAAATTCACTAATAATTTCGAAAATTATGTACTTCTTGTTCTTTTGAATTAAAACATTTTTTCTTTTAAGAGAGGTGAAAGACTAATGGATTTTATTCATAGCTTTAAGGCATGGTTTAAACACTAATGATCATGAAGTAGAAACACAAAAACATAGACAAACATAACACTTAAAAACCGAAAACAGAAAGAAAATAAAGAACAAGGAATGAATCCACCTCTAGTGGCGTCTTCTTCTTGAAGGACCAATGATGTTCTTCAACTCTTCTATGTCCCTTCCTTGCCTTTGTTGCTCCTCCCTCATGGCTCTTTGATCTTCTCTTATTTCTTGAAGAGTGAGGGCGTGTTCATGGTGTTCCACCCTTAGTTGTTCCACGTTTTGGCTCAAGTCTTCTAAGGAGGTACTGAGTTGCTCCCAATAGTTGTTGGGAGGAAAGTGCATTCCATGAGGCATTTGTTGATGATGAACTTCCTCATGTTCTCCTTGGGGGCCGTGAGGAACTTCCCTTGTTTGCTCCATCCTCTTCTTGGTGATGGGCTTGTCTTCTTCAATGGAGACATCTCCATCTATGATAACTCCAGCTGAATAACATAGATGGCATATGAGGTGGGGGAAGGCTAGCCGTGCCATGTATGAAGGCTTGTCAGCTATTTTGTAGAGTTCATTGGCTATGACTTCATGAACCTCTACTTCCTCTCCAATCATGATGCTATGGATCATGATGGCCCGATCCTCGGTTGCTTGTAGGGATGATGGATCTTTGGATGAACTCCAACCATCCTCTAGCTACAGGCTTGAGGTCCAGTCTTCTTAGTTGGACCGGTTTGCCTTTGGAGTCTACTCTCCATTGGGCGCCTTCCACACAAATGTCCGCAAGGACTTGGTCCAACCTTTGATTAAAGTTGACCCTTCTTGTGTAAGGGCATTCATCACCTTGCATCATGGGTAGATGAAACGCCAACCTCACATTTTCCGGACTGAAATCTAAGTATTTCCCCCGAACCATTGTGAGGTAGTTCTTCGGATTCGGGTTCATACTTTGATCATGGTTCCTTGTGATCCATGCATTAGCATAGAACTCTTGAACCATCAGTAATCTGACTTGTTGCATGGGGTTGGTTATGACTTCCCACCCTCTTCTTTGGATCTCATGTCGGATTTCCGGATACTCATTCTTTTTGAGCTTGAAGGGGACCTCAGGGATCACCCTTTTCTTTGCCACAACATCATAGAAGTGGTCTTGGTGGCTCTTGGAGATGAATCTCTCCTTCTCCCATGATTCGGAAGTGGAAGCTTTTGCCTTCCCTTTTCCTTTTCTTGAGGAAACTCCGGTCTTGGGTGCCATTGATGGTGAATGAAAAATAAAAAGCTAGGCTTTTTACCACACCAAACTTAAAATTTGCTCGTCCCGAGCAAAAAAAAAAAAAAGAAAAAGAAGAGTAGAAGAAGAAGAAGAGAATTTGAGTAGAGAGGGAGAAGAGAGGTTCGGCTATAGGAGAGAAGAAGGGGTTTGTGTTGTGTGAAAATGAAGAAGAAAGGAGATGTATTTATAGGGAGAGGGGGGGTTGGGATTCGGCCATTTTGGGTGGGAAAGGGTGGGGAATTGAATTTGAATGTAGTGGGGGTAGGTGGGGTTTATGGGGAAGAGGAGGTTGATGTGAATGGTGCATGGGGTAATTGGGAAGAGGTATTGAGGTGATTGGTGAAGGGTATTGGGAATTGTGACATGGATATTCAAATCACAAAAGTAGGATTAAGAGGGAAGGTGAGAATTGGGTAGGTGGGGATCCTGTGGGGTCCACAGATCCTGAGGTGGGGATCCTGTGGGGTCCACAGGTCCTGAGGTGAAAAGAAATACCATTCCTTCACCCTATAGGCGTGTAAATTGCCTTTATGCATCATTCTGGCGTTCAAACGCCCATTGGTGCATGTTCTGGGCGTTAAACGCCCATGTGATGCTTGTTTCTGGCGTTGAACGCCAGTTTCAAGCTTGTTTCTGGCGTTCAGCGCCAGATTGTCCTCTGTGTGCGCATCCTGGCGTTAAACGCCAGGATGTAGCTTGTTTTGGGCGTTCAGCGCCAGGAAGATGCTCTGTTCTGGCGCTGAACGCTGGCCAGATGCATCTTCTGGGCGCTGAACGCCGGCCCGTGCGTCCTCCAGGGTGAAAATTTTTTCTTCTGTTTTTTTTTTTACTCTGTTTTTAATTTTTTTGATTTTTTTCGTGACTCCTCATGATCATGTACCTAATTAAACACAAAAATAACACCAAAACAAAATAAGATAAAATTAGATAAATAAAATTGGGTTGCCTCCCAACAAGCGCTTCTTTAATGTCAATAGCTTGACAGTGGCTCTCATGGAGCCACAGAGCAATCAAGTCAATGTTGTCTAGTCCCAACACCAAACTTAGAGTTTGGATATGGGGTTTGAACACCAAACTTAGAGTTTGGTTGTGGCTTCACAACACCAAACTTAGAGTCTGACTGTGTGGGTTCTTCTTGACCTTGAACTGAGAGAAGCTCTTCATGCTTACTCTCTTTTGTCACAGAGGGATGGCCATGTGCTTGAAACACAAGGTATTCTCCATTTAGTTGAAGGACTAACTCTCCTCTATTGACATCTATCACAGCTTCTGCTGTGGCTAGGAAAGGTCTTCCTAGGATGATGCATTCATCATCTTCCTTCCTAGTATCTAGGATTATGAAATCAGTAGGGATGTAAAAGTCTTCAACTTTTACTAGCACGTCCTCTACTATCCCATGAGCTTCTCTCATGGATTTATCTGCCAATTGTAATGAGAACAAGGCAGGTTGTACCTCAATGATTCCCAGCTTCTCCATTACAGAGAGTGACATAAGGTTTATCCCTGACCCAAGATCACACAGAGCTTTTTCAAAGCTCATGGTGCCAATGGTGCAAGGTATTAAGAACTTGCCAGGATCTTGTTTCTTTTGAGGTAGAATTTCCTGAATCCAAGTATCCAAATCACGAATGAGCAAGGGAGGTTCACTTTCCCAAGTCTCATTACCAAATAGCTTGGCATTCAGTTTCATGATAGCTCCTAGATAATGAGCAACTTGCTCTCCAGTCACATCTTCATCCTCTTCAGAGGATGAATAATAGTCAGAGCTCATGAATGGCAGAAGGAGATTTAGTGGAATCTCTATGGTCTCTATATGAGTCTCAGATTCCTCAGGATCCTTAATAGGAAGCTTCTTCTTGCTTGGAGGACGTCCCAGGAGGTCTTCCTCACTGGGATTTTCGTCCTCCTCCTCCTTGATGCATTCGGCCATGTTGATTAAATCAATGGCTTTGCACTCTCCTTTTGGATTCTCTTCTGTATTACTTGGGAGAATACTGGGAGGAGTTTCAATAACTTTCTTACTCAGCTGGCCTACTTGTGCCTCCAAATTTCTAATGGAGGATCTGGTTTCATTCATGAAACTGAAGGTGGCCTTTGACAGATCAGAGACTATATTAGCTAAATTAGAATTATTTTGTTCAGGGTTCTCTGTCTGTTGCTGAGAAGATGATGGAAATGGCTTACTATTGTTCAGCCTATTGCGTCCACCATTATTAAAGCCTTGTTGAGGCTTTTGTTGATCCTTCCAGGAGAAATTTGGGTGATTTCTCCATGATGGGTTATAGGTGTTTCCATATGGTTCACCCATGTAATTAACCTCTGCCATGGCAGGGTTCTCAGGATCATAAGCTTCTTCAGAAGCTACCTCTCTAGTACTGTTGGATGCATGTTGCAATCCATTCAGATTTTGAGAGATTATGTTGACTTGTTGAGTCAACATTTTGTTCTGAGCCAATATGGCATTCAGAGCATCAATTTCAAGAACTCCTTTCTTCTGAGGTATCCCATTATTCACGGAATTCCTCTCAGAGGTATACATGAACTGGTTGTTTGCAACCATGTCAATGAGTTCTTGAGCCTCTTCAGGCGTTTTCTTCAGGTGAATAGATCCACCTGCAGAATGGTCCAATGACATTTTCGAAAATTCAGAGAGACCATAATAGAATATATCTAATAGGGTCTGTTCCGAGGGTTACCTGAAACGTGTAGCTCGGTCGTCTGGAGAGGCCCGAGGTCGGGGTTCAGGGACCTGATATGCAGAGTGGTTGGTGGTTGTACCTGCAATGACACTCCGATGCTTAAGTTAGCATGGGTCCAAGCAGATATGTGTAGAATGTGGAATGAATGTCATACCTGGGTGCTCCAGTGTATTTATAGTAGTTGGCCGTGATCTTCCCTGGATAAGATATTCTTATCTTATCTTATCTTTTGGGAGTTTTATCTCTATCTTTGTGGAACCGCCTTTTCTAGGCCTTTTCGGCCTTTAGGTTTTGGGATGCGTTCCTTTTGATGGGCCTTCCTTGCTTTATTGTCCGAGGTCCGACCTTTAGGCGTGAGCCTTAGGACGAGGTCGGACCTTTTATGAATTTGCCGAGTTGGAGGAGCCCGGTCAGGGTATGAACAGTGCCCCTGCCCGAGTTCGTCCTTTTTGGGAGGTCGAGCTCGGGCATAGTAGTTTTTCAAAATTCAAAAATGGCCGTTCCTACATTTATTGCATTTTACCGTTTTTTCTCGATTTCCGTTCGGGCTCTGTGAAGGCTTTATTTATTTGCCCCTTTTCCTCTTTTTCTGCGTTTTTGTTTTTCTTTATCCTTTTCGAGCACTGCTTCTTCTTTCTCTTTGCTCTGCTTCCCCGAATCTCTCCGTGTGTCTTTCTGGGGTTTCCTCTGTGCCGTCGCTTCGTTCTCCTTGCTTCGGAGCTCGTCGTTTTTGTTTCTTTCTTCCAGGTTTGTTCCCGTGTTTCTCTTTTCTTGTGCACATATGCTTCTGTTCTTTGTGTGGCTCTTGTTTGTTTCTTTTTCTTTATGCCTGGGTTGCCCCGAAAAGAGGCGCCGCCATTGCTTGTTGTTTGTATATGGGGGGCTCTTTTTGTTCTCTGGTATTTTTTGTTCTGGGTTGCCGCATTTTCTTCGTGGGGTTTTTGTTTCTTGCTTTGCTGAATGGGTTTTCGCTGTCTTCTTTATGTGATTTTTGCTTGCTGTTGTATTCTTCTTTGTAGGTAAGAATTTTATGTCTCGAAAGGTTCTTCAAGAGATGTCGACTAAAATTCCATGTGGTCTTGGTTGGGTAGACCCTCTTCCTCTAAGAGTCCCTTCTGTGGTAGATTCTGAGTATTTAGCTAGGTTCCGTAGGCACTGTAGCATATGTGAAAATAGAGAGTCTGAGAGGGATTATGAACTAGTAGCCCCGGATTCCGAGGAGAGAGTGTGCTTCCCGCCTTTAGATAGTTCCGAGAAGCTCTTCTTTTATGCTTATGATTGTTTTTTCTCTAAGCTGAGTGTCCGACTTCCTTTTACCGATCTGGAGTCCGAGGTGTTATGGTCTTGTAATCTTGCCCCTACGCAGCTTCATCCAAATTCTTGGGCGTTTTTAAAGCTGTTTCAACTTTTGTGTCAGTTTTTGGGCGTCGCTCCCTCTATTTCTCTTTTTTCCTATTTGTTTGTGTTGACGAAGCCGGGGTCGGGTGGAGGGAAGGTATCTTGGGTCTCTTTTAGGGCTAACCAGGGAAGGAAGTTTTGTACCCTGTATGATGAGTCCTTTCATGATTTTAAGAACTTTTATTTCAAGGTCCGGGCTACTGGAGACGTCCGACCTTTCTTTCTAGATGAGAGTGGGGAGCCTTCTTTTCCTCTTTGTTGGCAGGAGAATATAGTGTCTACTAAGTATACCCTTGAGAGTCTAGATGAGGTGGAGCAGGCTTTTGTGGGTGTGGTAAGCGGTTTATGGGGTCGGGCACCTCACTTGGACACGAAGAAAATGTTGGGAGATCCAAGCCTTCTCCGTTCCGAGTTAGGTAGTTCCCGACCTCTCCGAGATTCATCTTTTTTAGTATTTTGGCTTTGCTTGTTTTGGTGGAATTTCTGTTGTGGTAATCCTTTTCTTTTATTTCTGCAGAGATGTCTTCTCAGGCGGATTCCATGAAGTACCTTCGTCGGACGAAGAAGTCTGTGGCTGCTCGACATATCGAGGCTGGGGAGGCTTCTGCCCGATCTTCTCCGAAGAAGACTACTGTGGGTGTCACTACTCGGTCGAAGACTATTCCGACTCCCCAGTTCCGAGCTATAAATCAAGATCCTCCGACCTCTGGACCCGGTCACTCTTCCCCGCCTTCGTTCTCGGGTCCTCCTCCCAAGAAACAGAAGACCTCTCAAGAGCTTGCGGGTTTTAATGACAAGGATTTTGATGCTCTTGGTTGGATTGAACAGCATATTCTCCCTCAGACCTTTATTTCTACTGATGATGTGTCTATGGAGCACCATTTTCAGTATATGGCGCGGAGTTGTGTCCGGATGGCTAGTCTTCATGCCGCTATTGCCCGGGAGTTCAAGAAATCCCCCATTGGTGCGACCAGCTCCCGACTTGAGAAGGCTCAGTCTGAATTCGAGAGGATTAGTGAACTGAAGGCTGCTAGGATTACTAAGCTGGAGGCATCTTTGGAGAAAGAGAAAGCTAAGGCTACCGCGGCTGTGGCGGCAGCGAATGCATCTGAGGAGATGGCGAAGGCGGCTACAGAGAATTATACTCGGACATATGCTGAGCTTGTGGAGACAAAGGAGAGATTGCAATCCGCTCAGGATGATTTTTACGAGCTAGAAGGTCATGTGGCTAAGGGTATGGATGCGATGTTTGAAAATTTGAAGGCTCAGGTCCGGGTTCTTGCTCCTGACCTGGATCTGAGCTTATTCAGTACGGATAACGTTGTTGTGGAGGGAAAGATTGTTCCTGCTCCCAATGACGATGAGGTTCCGGTGTCCGACCCCAAAGTTCCGGTTGCGAACCCGACTTCACCTTTGGCCGGGGATGGATCTGGTGTGGAGGTTTTAAACCGAGATGACGGTGCCGTCGATGCTGTCCCGATTTCTATGTTTCCTCCGCAGCCTTCTGTTGATGTGGAGTCCGGAAAGGACCTTGATTCTCTGTAATCCTTTTATCTTTGGTTTTTTGCCCGGCCTGTGGGCTCTTTTGTTTTTGGATGGTTTCTGTGAATGCTTTGGACACCTTTTTGCTATTAGCTACTTGTAGTAACTTTTTAGCTTATTATGCGGTGTTTTGTTCGCGTTTTGACTTTTTGTTCCGCTTTTATGCTTTTTAGTTGTTTTTGGATAACAACCTTTTAGCTAGCGCTTGAAACTTTTGTTTTACCCTTTCCTTTGATTTCGTTTTTTCGCTTGTACTTTTTAGTTGTATAGCAACTTTTTAGTAAGCGTTTTCGAAATCTTTGTTTTCGCCGTTTTAAGGCTTCTTTCTCGGATCCGGGCTTTTTCTCGGACCTCGGGTGGGGCGGTCGAGTACCTCCCTTTGTTGGGCCCGACCTTGTCGTTGGTCGGCCCTTTAAGTTATTTTTGTAATCTCTTTTTATTTGGCTTTTTGAGCCTTTTCAGAGTTGCTTTATAACTTCTCACATTAATTTGAACCTCGTCGCTTTATCTTGCCGACCTTGTGTGGTCTTTTGGCAATGATTTTTTGCGTTTTGCCGAGCATAAATTAATGCGCCTTGGCGGGGTACTTTCCAGGATTTGTTTCATCATGTGGAAGAGGAAGGAGAAAGAAAAGAGAAAAATTCTATTAGTATTAAAAAAGAAAGAATATTTACAGAATGTTTACCCTTGGCTAGGTCGGGTGCCTTTCTCGACCGGGTGTCTCATTAAAAAACCTTTGCAGGAAAAAGAGTACACCTCGGGTTATATTTTTCTAGCTGTAGTATCGTCTTAGATTACAGGCGTGCCAGGCCCTGGGCAGCTCATTGCCTTCTAGGTCGGATACTTTGTAATAGCCTGTTCCTAAGACTTCTGTTACCTTGTAGGGTCCTTTCCAATTTGCAGCTAACTTTCCTTCTCCCGACTTTTGTTTTCCGATGTCATTTCGGATTAGAATTAGGTCGTGAATGGAGAAGCTTCGCTTTATTACTTTCTGATTGTATCTGAGGGCCGTTCGACATTTTAAGGCTTCTTCTCGGATCCGGGCTCTTTCTCGGACCTCGGGGAGGAGGTCGAGTTCTTCCTTTTGTGCCTGCGGGTTACCTTCTTCGTTGTAGAAGATGACTCTGGGTGACCCTTCATCTATTTCGATAGGAATCATTGCCTCCATCCCGTAAGCTAGTCGGAATGGCGATTCTCCCGTTGTAGAGTGTGGAGTTGTCCGATATGCCCATAGTACCTGGGGGAGCTCCTCGGCCCATGCCCCTTTGGCCTCTTGGAGTCTTCGTTTTAACCCGGCCAAGATGGCTTTATTTGCGGCCTCTGCTTGTCCATTGGCTTGTGGGTGCTCGACTGAGGTGAATTGCTGTTTGATTTTTAGTTCGGCCACCAAGTTCTGAAAACTTGTGTCTGTGAACTGTGTTCCATTGTCTGTTGTGATGGAGTAGGGGACTCCGAACCTTGTGACAATGTTTTTGTATAGGAATTTGCGGCTTTTCTGAGCCGTAATGGTGGCTAAGGGTTCAGCTTCGATCCACTTTGTGAAGTAGTCGACCCCTACTATGAGGTATTTGACTTGCCCCGGTCCTTGGGGGAACGGGCCGAGTAGGTCAAGGCCCCATTTTGCGAAGGGCCATGGTGCGGTGATGCTGATGAGGTCTTCGGGTGGTGCCTTGTGGAGATTGGCGTGTTTTTGGCAGGGGGGCATATTTTCACAAATTCCGTTGCGTCTTTCTGCAAGGTTGGCCAGTAGAGCCCGGCTCGGACTACTTTTTTGGATAATGCCCGAGCTCCGAGATGGTTCCCACACATGCCTCCGTGGACTTCTTTGAGGACGTTCTTCGTTTCTGAGGTCGGGACGCACCTAAGGAGGGGGTTTGAGAATCCTCTTCTGTATAATACGTCGTGAATTAGTGTATAATTCTGGGCGTCTTTCGTGAGTCTTTTAGCTTCCTTTCTTTCGGCGGGGAGAGTTCCCGACTTTAGGTAGTTGAGTATGGGGGTCATCCATCCTTGCTGTTGGTTGGATATATTTAGCGTTTCTTCCTCTCTTAGCACGGAGGGGGATTGTAAGGTTTCCTGGAGGAGACTTCTGTTGTTGCCTCCGGGCTTGGTGCTGGCGAGCTTTGAGAGGGCGTCTGCCCGGGCGTTTTGTTCCCGAGGTATGTGCTGAATCTGTATCTCTGAAAAGTGGCGTAGTTGTGCCTGTGTTTGGTCCAGGTATTTTTTCATGGTGGGGTCTTTGGCCTGGTAGCTTCCATTTACTTGTGATGTGACGACCTGGGAGTCGCTGAAGATCGTGATTTTCTGGGCTCCGACCTCTTCGGCTAGCTTTAGACCTGCTAGTAGGGCCTCGTATTCGGCTTGGTTGTTCGAAGCCTGGAACTCGAATTTTAGGGATAGTTCTATCCGCGTTCCTTGGTCGCTTTCGAGTATAACCCCGGCTCCGCTTCCAGTTTTGTTTGAGGACCCGTCGACATACAGGTTCCATGAGAGTGGGGTTCCAGGGGTCTCAGTGTATTCTGCGATGAAGTCGGCTAGATACTGGGATTTTATGGCAGTCCGGGTTTCATAGTGGAGGTCGAACTCGGACAGTTCCACCGCCCATTGCAGTATTCGTCCTGCCAGGTCTGTTTTTTGGAGGATGTGTCTCATGGGTTGGTTTGTCCGGACTTTGATGGTGTGGGCTTGAAAGTAGGGACGGAGCCTCCGAGCTGTGAACACTAGGGCGTAGGCGAATTTTTCTATCTTCTGATAATTTAATTCGGCCCCTTGTAGTGCCTTGCTTACAAAGTATATGGGGTGTTGTCCTTGGTCATTTTCTCGTATTAATGCTGAAGCGACTGCTCGATGTCCAACCGAGAGGTATAGTACGAGTTCTTCTCCTTTTAAAGGTCGGGTTAGGATTGGTGGCTGTCCGAGGAATTCCTTGAATTCTAGAAAGGCTTTTTCGCACTCCGGGGTCCATGAGAAGGGTTTCCCTTTCTTTAGGAGTGAGTAGAGAGGTAGTGACTTTATTGCTGATCCTGCCAAGAATCTTGATAGGGCGGCTAGCCTTCCATTCAGTTGTTGTACTTTTCTGACACACGTCGGGCTCTTCATATTGAGTATCGCTTGGCATTTGTCCGGGTTCGCTTCGATGCCCCTTTGGGTCAGCATGAAGCCTAAGAACTTTCCGGCTTCTGCGGCGAAGGTGCACTTTGTCGGGTTAAGTCTCATGTTGTGTTTTCTGAGGGTGCCGAAGACACCGGTGAGGTCGGTCAGCAAGTTTCTGTCTTTTTGGGTCTTTACCAGCATGTCGTCGACGTACACCTCCAGCTGTAGTCCGATGTGCTCTGAGAACACTTTGTTCATTAGCCTCTGGTAGGTTGCCCCTGCGTTCTTCAGCCCGAAGGGCATTACTACGTAGCAGTAGTTTGCCCTTGGGGTTATGAACGAGGTCTTTTCTTGGTCGGGTCCGTACATCGGGATTTGATTGTATCCCGAGTATGCGTCCATGAAGGAGAGATATCTATAGCCTGAGGCTGCGTCTACTAAGGCGTCGATGTTTGGTAGTGGGTATGGGTCTTTGGGGCAGGCTTTGTTGAGATCCGTGTAATCGACGCACATCCTCCATTTTCCATTGGGCTTTTTCACCAGGACCACGTTTGCGAGCCATAGGGGGTATTTTACTTCCCTAATGAACCCTGCATCTAGCAGTGCTTGTACTTGTTCTTCTATTGCTTGCATGCGCTCGGGTCCGAGCTTTCGGCGTCTTTGTTGGACAGGTCGGGATCCCGGGTAAACTGATAGCTTATGGCACATCAGGTCGGGGCTTATGCCTGGCATGTCGGAGGCTTTCCAGGCGAAGAGGTCGGAATTCTCCTTTAAGAGGGTTATGAGTTTCTCTTTTAGGCCTGCTTCGAGGTTTGCTCCTATGTTTGTCATTTTTTCAGGTGTGTTCCCAATCTGGACTCTTTCGGTTTCTCCCTCTGGTTGTGGCCGAAGATCTTCTCGGGATTGAACTCGTCCGAGTTCTATTGTGTTGACCTCTTTCCCTTTTAGGCTCAGGCTTTCGTTGTAACATCGCCGTGCTAGTTTTTGGTTGCCTTTTAGGGTAGCGATTCCTTTTGCGGTAGGGAACTTCATACAGAGGTGTGGGGTCGAGACTATAGCTGCCAGTCTGTTTAGGGTTGGTCGCCCAATGAGGGCATTGTATGCTGAAGTGACGTCGACTATAATGTAGTCGATGCTTAATGTTTTAGATTGCTCGCCTCTTCCAAAGGTAGTGTGTAGCGAGATGTATCCTAACGGATGGATCGGGGTATCCCCTAGCCCAAATAGGTCGGTGGGATAGGCCTTTAGTTCTTTTTCCTCAAGTCCGAGCTTGTCGAAGGCCGTTTTGAACAGGATATCTGCTGAGCTTCCCTGGTCAATCAGGGTTCGATGTAAGTTGGCGTTTGCTAGGATAATGGTGATTACCATTGGATCGTCGTGCCCGGGTATTATCCCTTGAGCATCTTCTCGGGTAAATGAGATAGTAGGTAATTCGGGCAGGGGACTGTCTTCTCGGACGTGATAGACTTCTTTGAGGTGTCTTTTTCGCGAGGATCTGGATGTTCCTCCGCCTGCAAAACCTCCATTTATCATGTGAACGTGTCTTTCAGGGGTTCGCGGGGTTTGTTCGGCCCGATCTTCGTTATCTCCCCGCCTTCTCTTCCTGGTCTCTTCTCCTTTCTCTGCTATGTATCTGTCGAGTTTTCCTTCTCTGGCTAGCTTTTCTATAACATTTTTTAGGTCGTAGCAGTCGTTAGTAGAATGACTGTAGAGCTTGTGATATTCACAGTATTCGGACCGATCTCTCCCCGCTCTCTTGTGTTTTAGCGGTCGGGGCGGTGGGATCTTTTCGGTGTGGCATACTTCTCTGTAGACGTCTACCAGGGAGACTCGGAGGGGGGTGTAGTTGTGGTACTTCCGTGGCTTGTCCGAGTTGGGTTCTTCTTTCTTCTTCTGTTCCCGATCTCGATCTCGGAGTGGATAGGTTGATTCCTTCCTAGAAGAGTCTCTTAGCTGGGAGGTTTCCTCCATGTTGATATATTTTTCTGCCTGCTCCTGCACTTCGTATAGGGAGGTCGGGTATCGTTTGGATAGGGATTGGCTAAACGGTCCCTCTTTTAGGCCGTTTACTAGTCCCATGATGGCTGCTTCAGTGGGCAAGTGTTGTATGTCCAGGCAGGCTTTGTTGAATCGCTCCATGTATTCTCGGAGAGTTTCTTGGTTACCTTGTTTGATCCTGAGTAGACTGGGGGCGTGTTTTGTCTTGTCCTTTTGAATAGAGAACCTTGTTAGGAATTTTTTGGTTAGGTCTTCGAAGCTGGTGATCGATCTTGGTGGCAGGTTGTCGAACCACTTCATGGCTGACTTGGTGAGAGTGGTGGGGAAGGCTTTGCACCGAATCGCGTCAGAGGCGTCGACTAGGTACATTCTGCTTCTGAAGTTGCTGAGGTGGTGACTTGGATCGGTGGTGCCGTCGTAGAGATCCATATCGGGTGGTTTGAAGTTTCGCGGTACCTTCTCCTTCATGATCTCTTGCGTGAAGGGATCATGGTTGCCTTCGGGGGTGGTGCCGCGTTCTGTCCGGTCTTTCAGGTTGGCCTCTATTTTCCGCAGTTTTTCTTCTAATTCTCTGCGCTTTCGAGTCTCCCTTCTCAGATCTTGTTCAGTTTCTTTCTGCTTCTTTATGTCCTCTTCGAGTTGTTTCAGTCGGTTTTGTTGTGCCCGGACTGCTTCTAGAATTTCCGAGCTCTTCTCTTTTTCGGAATTTTGTGGATCTTTGTTTGGGAGTGATGTCTTTGGGCGATTCTGTTTGTTTCCTCCTGGAGTGTGTGGTGATAGAGGGCTGTCCGGTCGTTCTCCGGTGTCAATTTCGTCCTCTTGTTCAGATGCAGCGCGGTCATTGTTGTGAGGGTCGTCCGCCATGGTAGAGGGATGACTTCCAGGTCCCCGGCAATGGCGCCAATGTTCCGAGGGTTACCTGAAACGTGTAGCTCGGTCGTCTGGAGAGGCCCGAGGTGGGGGTTCAGGGACCCGAGCTTGATATGCAGAGTGGTTGGTGGTTGTACCTGCAATGACACTCCGATGCTTAAGTTAGCATGGGTCCAAGCAGATATGTGTAGAATGTGGAATGAATGTCATATCTGGGTGCTCCAGTGTATTTATAGTAGTTGGCCGTGATCTTCCCTGGATAAGATATTCTTATCTTATCTTATCTTTTGGGAGTTTTATCTCTATCTTTGTGGAACCGCCTTTTCTAGGCCTTTTCGGCCTTTAGGTTTTGGGCTGCGTTCCTTTTGATGGGCCTTCCTTGCTTTATTGTCCGAGGTCCGACCTTTAGGCGTGAGCCTTAGGACGAGGTCGGACCTTTTATGAATTTGCCGAGTTGGAGGAGCCCGGTCAGGGTATGAACAGGGTCCATTCTGAAAACATATCAGATGGACATCTCTTGGTCAGCTGCTTGTATCTTTCCCAGGCTTCATAGAGGGATTCACCATCTTTTTGTTTGAAGGTTTGAACATCCACTCTCAGCTTGCTCAGCTTTTGAGGAGGAAAGAATTTATCCAAGAAGGCAGTGACCAGCTTATCCCAGGAGTCCAGACTATCCTTAGGTTGTGAATCCAACCATATTCTAGCTCTGTCTCTTACAGCAAAAGGGAAAAGCATGAGTCTGTAGACTTCAGGATTAACTCCATTTGTCTTTACAGTATCACAGACCTGCAAGAACTCAGTTAAGAACTGATAAGGATCTTCAGATGGAAGTCCATAAAACTTGCAGTTTTGTTGCATTAAAGCAACTAGTTGAGGCTTAAGCTCAAAGTTATTGGCTCCAATGGCAGGAATGGAGATGCTTCTTCCATCAAACTTGGATGTTGGCTTTGTGAAGTCACCAAGCATTCTCCTTGCATTATTATTATTATTATTTTCGGCTGCCATCTCCTTCTCCTGTTCGAAAATTTCTGAAAGGTTATTTCTGGATTGTTGTAATTTAGCTTCTCTTAATTTTCTCTTTAGAGTCCTTTCAGGTTCTGGATCAGCTTCAACAAGAGTGCCTTTATCCTTGTTCCTGCTCATAAGAAAGAGAGAAGAAAACAAGAAAAGAAAGAGGAATCCTCTATGTCACAGTATAGAGATTCCCTTATGTTAGTAGAAGAAGAAAGGGGTAGAAGAATGAAGAGGGAGATTCGGATTTGTGGATGAAGAGAGGTGAAGAGAAGTGTTAGTAATTAATTAATTAAATAGAAGAAGAGAAGAGAGGGAAGGGATTTTCGAAAATAATTTTGAAAAAGGGTTAGTAATTTTCGAAAATCAAAGACAAAGTATAATTAAAATTAAAATTTAAAACAAAAAGAATTTTTGAAAAAGAGAGGGAGAATTTTCGAAAATTAGAGAGGGAAGAGTAGTTAGGTGGTTTTGAAAAAGATAAGAAACAAACAAAGAGTTAGTTGGTTGATTGAAAAAGATTTGAAATCAAATTTTGAAAAAGATAAGAAGATAAGAGGTTAGACAAGATATTTTGAAATCAAATTTTGAAAAAGATAAAATTTTTGAAAAAGATAAGATAAAAGATAAAAAGATATATTTGAAAAAGATATTTTGAAAAAGATTTAATTTTAAAAATTACTTGACTAACAAGAAACTACAAGATAAGATTCTAGAATTTAAAGATTGAACCTTTCTTAACAAGAAAGTAACAGACTTCAAATTTTTGAACCAATCACATTAATTGTTAGCTAATTTTCGAAAATTTGATATAAAGATAAAAAAAAGATTTTTGAAAATATTTTAAAAAATAATTTTGAAATTTTCGAAAATTATATAAAAAATGAAAAAGATATGATTTTTGAAAAAGATTTTGAAAAGATAAGATTTTTAAAATTGAAATTTTGACTTGACTTGTAAGAAACAACTAATTTTAAAAAATTTTTGACCAAGTCAACCCAAAATTTCGAAAATTTGGAGGGAAATAAGGAAAAGATATTTTTTTGAAATCAAATTTTGAATGAAAAACACAAAAATGACCCAAAACATGAAAATTTTGGATCAAGACACAAGATGCATGCAAGAATGCTATGAATGTCAAGATGAACACCAAGAACACTTTGAAGATCATGATGAACATCAAGAACATATTTTTGAAAAATTTTTGATGCAAAGAAAACATGCAAGACACCAAACTTAAAAATTGACTCAAGACTCAAACAAGAAACACAAAATATTTTTGATTTTTATGATTTTCTAATTTTTTTTGTATTTTTATTAATTTTTTCGAAAAACATTTTTGGAAAAACGAAAAATAAAAGAAAAATTTTTGAAAAAAAAGATTTTTGAAAAGAAAATTACCTAATCTGAGCAACAAGATGAACCGTCAATTGTCCATACTCGAACAATCCCCGGCAACGGCGCCAAAAACTTGGTGGACGAAATTGTGATCACTTGTTCTTTCTACTTGTAGGATGTATACTCTGAGGGCATTGTTTATTTCCTTCACAATTTCGTTCAACTAACCAGCAAGTGTACTGGGTCGTCCAAGTAATAAACCTTACGTGAGTAAGGGTCGAATCCACAGAGATTGTTGGTATGAAGCAAGCTATGGTCACCTTGCAAATCTCAGTTAGGCAGATTAAAAATGGTTTATGGGTTTTCGAAAATAGAAATAATGAAAGGGATAAAGATACTTATGCAGATTCATTGGTGGGAATTTCAGATAAGCGGATGGAGATGCTGTAGAGCTCTTGGACGCCTGCTCTCCTACTCCTTCTACTCAATCCCTCGTACTCCTTTCCATGGCAAGCTTTGTATAGGGGTTCACTATCAACTGTGGCTACTTTCATTCCTCACGGGGAAATAACCTGTGCGGCTGTCACTCGCACAGCTAACCAGTCTGGAGGCATCACCCATGGCTGATGGCTACATCCCATCCTCGCAGTGAAAACTATGCTAACGCACTCTGTCACAGTACGGCTAATCACCGGTTGGTTCCCGCTCCTACTGGAATAGAATCCCTCTTTTGCGTCTGTCACCAACGCCCAGCAGGTTAAAGTTTGAAGCACGTCACGGTCACTCATTACCGGAATCCTACTCGGAACACCACAGACAAGGTGGACTTTCCGGATTCCCAGAATCCTACTCGGAATACCACAGACAAGGTGAGACTTTCCGGATCCTCATAAATGCCGCCATCTATCTAGCTTATACCACGAAGATTCTGTTGGGGAATCTAAGAGATACGCATTCAAGCTCTGTTGCATGTAGAACGGACATGGTTGTCAATCACGCGCATTCATAAGTGAGAATGATAATGAGGGTAATCTGGCTCATCACATTCATCATGTTCTTGGGTACGAATGAATATCTTGGAATAAGAATAAAAGAAAATTGAATAAAAGAAGATAGAATTTCATTAATACTTGAGGAACAGCAGAGCTCCACACCCTTAATCTATGGTGTGCAGAAACTCCACCGTTGAAAATACATAAACAAAGAGTTCAGGCATGGCCGAATGGCCAGCCCTCTCTAATGTGATCACAGGATTCAAAATACTATCCCGGATCTGGTCAAAGACGTCTAATACAGTAGATAAATGTTCTATTTATAATAAACTAGCTACTAGGGTTTACATGAATAAGTAATTGATGCATAAATTCACTTCCGGGGCCCACTTGGTGTATGCTTGGGCTGAGCTTGATCATTCCACGAGCTAAGGCATTTCTTGGCGTTAAACTTTGAGTTATGACGTATTTTGGGCGTTTAACTCCGGATCATGACGTTTTTCTGGCGTTTAACTCCAGACAGCAGCGTGTACTTGGCGTTTAACGCCAAGTTACGTCGTCATTCTTCGAATAAAGTATGGACTATTATATATTGCTGGAAAGTCCTGGATGTCTACTTTCCAACGCCGTTGAGAGCGCGCCAATTGGAGTTCTGTAGCTCCAGAAAATCCATTTCGAGTGCAGGGAGGTCAGATTCCAACAGCATCAGCAGTCCTTTTGTCAGCCTTCTTCAGAGTTTTGCTCAAATCCCTCAATTTCAGTCAGAATTTACCTGAAATCATAGAAAAATACACAAACTCATAGTAAAGTCCAGAAATGTGAATTTATCATAAAAACTAATGAAAACATCCCTAAAAGTAGCTTAAACTTACTAAAAACTATATGAAAACAATGCTAAAAAGCGTATAAATTATCCGCTCATCAAAATCATATGAATAAGTGGGCAAAGACTTGATAAAACCACACAATTAAACACAATATGAATCATAAAATAGTGGTTTATCAACCTCCTCACACTTAAATATTAGCATGTCATCATGCTAAGTTGAAAGAGAGAAATATGAATGAACAGGAACATGCAAGACTCATGTAATGCAATGCAACCTATATGCATATGAATGCAACTATATGAGTTGGTCTGCATGATTAAAAATAGATAAGTTTTCTAAGACAAAATATGGGGCAGATTTCACTAATTCAGAGCATATTGTAAAAGCAGATAAATTTGTAAGAAGATAGCTTGTGAAAGTAGGGGATACAGGGCTGAGCATTGAACCCTTACTGTTGGTGCATGTGCACTTTAATCATATCTAGCATATGGGGTAATCACTCTATCCTTCTCTAATCATGCTTTCAAAAGGTTTTGTTTTTCACCTAATCAATCAACAATTTTAAAATGCCAATGCAAACATCATGAGGTCTTTTCATGGTTGTAATGGGGCTAAGGTAAAGGTGAGGATACACATATGACTAAGTGAGCTTATATATTGAATCTTTAATTAACCTAAGCTCCTACCTAACATACATATACTCTATATAATTTCAACATTCATCTTAGCTACCCAGGATTTCCTTTTCACATTCCATATTCATGTATCAACCTTTATTTTAATTTTATCATATGTGCATTGATTATTAAATTCTGACTTATCATTGGGGTGATTTTTTCCCCTTATTCACTAAAGTAAAGAAAATATGTTTTATTTATATATTTTTTCTCTTTTTTTTTGTATAGCTTACCAATACACATAGATTTATAATTTCCTTTTATGGTTTCACATGAATAGGTACCCAAATTCCCTTTATTCTATTATGATATATTTTCTATTACCCTTTATTCCCACAATTTTCCCATACTCAATTAACACACAAATTCTATCTTAAGCTAACCAAAGATTCAATTGGGATTTTCAATTGTTTTCTGCTTAAGGCTAGTAATGTGGTACAATATGGAACGAATGGGATTAAAAACAGCTCAAAGTGGTTAACAAAGGTAGTTAAAAAGGGTTAGCTTATTTGGGATATGTGAGTTAAACAAACAATGGCCTCAATCATATGCATGCACATAACACATTAATTTTGGACATATAGGATAAAACAAAATTTAGATTACAATCATAGAGAAGTAAACACACAAGAAAAAAATGTTTATGGTTAAATAGTGTAACCATGTATTTAAGCTCAATGTCTCACGGGTTGTGTGTTCTTTTTTAGCTCAAAAATTATGTTCCAATTTCAACTTCAAACAAATTTAACATAAATATTTTGATTTAAATTAGTGAAATTTTGAAAAATATATGGTCTTAAAAGAAACTTATTGTCTTTTCAATCAGGTAGAACATGCATGCAATTAACCTACTAATATGCAATCTATCCTATTCTAAAGAAGAAAAAATTGGTGTTAGGGGGAAAAGAATTACCTCCGGAAGTCAGGTACTGACCGACCTCCCCACACTTAAGGCTTTGCACCGTTCTCGGTGCCATCTGTCAGGAACAATGGTAGGCTGGTGGCAGTATCTCCACAGTCGGGACCGTCATGGCTCCCTGTATTGGTAAAGGAAGTAGAGTCCGGAGTGCCTGGGTCCTTGTCAGGTCTGTGGTTTCCTATGAGTAGCTCCTTAAGGTAATTAAAACGACGGTGGTTGCGGCGCTCTCGGAGCTTGGCTTTCTTGTCTTGTTGGTCCAACCACTTCAGTATTTGATGCAGCAGCTGACTAGTAGATGGTGGAGGAACTGCAGTATCCTCTGTGGACTGGCTGGTAGTGGCAAGTGGTGGCCTGAGATATCTCCCGTTAGGGACGTACTGATCATCCCATGGAAGTATGGCTTTGGTGTCTCCAGCTTTGTAGGAGACTCCGGCTGCTGAGACAAGATCAGAGACCAAGGCAGGAAAAGGTAGGTTGCCCGCGATTTGCACGTGTCCCATAGCATTCCGGATATGTTTCAGTAAATTTAGAGGCTGGTCTATGAGGATGCACCATAGTAGAACGGCCATGTCTACGGTGAAGGAGGACTCATGAGTGCTCGGGAAGATGTAATGGGACATAATCTGTGCGCATATGTGAGCCTCTAAGGTAAGTGCAGAAGCTGAAATTTCCTTGGGGCGGGAACGATGGTATCCGAAGATCCATTTGCTGCCAGGTTGAGCGATAACTCTGAGAACAGCGTCCCAGTCAAAGTTGTACGCATGGCGCTTGAGTGCGGCTTCTTGAAAAGCGTCTAATCCTTCCGGAGCAGGGGGAAGATCTAAGGCTCACTGAATGGCTTCTTCTGTAATGGGGACTTGCTTTTGACATATATAAATAGACTGCAGGGTCGGCAGGTGGAAGTTGGAGTAGAACTCAACTACCCAAGAAAGATTGACCTGTCGTGGCTGTCTCTGTAGGAATCCCCAATGTCTTTGTGTAATTTGTGGCTCAACAAATTTGGCAATACGAGGCGAAAGGATAAGAAGGTGTTCATTGTTGTGATTCCGAGCAGCCAGAATAGGAAACATCTGCTCACAGTAGCGATTTGGAAATCGTGCGGTGTCCTTTGCTGGGAAGGCTCTCTCCTTTTCATCAACCTTTATTATCCTTTTAATTCTTTTTGTTGAGGGCTTGACTACAGCTGAATAAGACTCTGCCACTAATGCTCTTTTTGTTCCTTTTCTTGTTGTGGATTTGGGGGTAGCTTTCTCTTTGCCTTTCTTGGTGGCCATCTTGAAAGAAAATGAGGAAAGACATTAGCATTCAAGGGTTATTGCAAGGAAAAGAATAGGAAAGGTGGTAATCAATGCACAGGTATGGATAATGATGTGAACACATGGTCATGACTACATGTGGCAAATCAACAATGGAAATATAGCAAGTGCATGTGAGAAAAATTGAATGCAAGGTGTTTATTGGCATGCCGGCAAATGGCACGAGTAGCATAGATCAAGCATTCAATGTCCAAATTAGATTACCAAGTCTCTCAAATTAATAATATATTTGTAAAAACAATTATATTCAAGTAATAAAATAGAAAAGGGTTTTTGTGAAAAGCAGGCATTTAGAGTAGTAGATTTAAAAGAAATCAAAAAATAGTGCAAAATGCCATATGGGAATTTTCACAAACACATAGCATGCATGTTAAATAAGGTATGGAAAATATTAATTAGAACATGCAAGTAACCCTATAAAAATAATATATAATTGTTTAAACAAATCCCAAACAATCCATAAGCAACATGTAAAAATAATGACCCAAATAAAATTCCAACACCAATAGGAGGAATAGGAAAAGAAAAAGAAAACATGGTTAGAGAAAGTAGAAGAGAAAGAAAAAGAAAACATGTTAAGAAAAAGAAGAATGAAAAATTAAGGAGAGAAGAATAGAGAAGAAAAACCTTGATTATGGTGGTGGAAGAGAAGGGGTATAAGAGAGAAAGATGGGAGGAAGAACGAAAAGGGAAGAAAGAAATAAGAATGGGGGGAAGGAAAAGATAAAATAGGCTGGCAGATTTGAATGAGTTGGGCGGCACAAACGGCGCGGATGTGTGGGACATGCGGTCGCGTGGAAAGCTGATGTGCAGAAAACGATCCGACACAAAACTCACCGGCAAGTGCACCAGGTCGCATCAAGTAATAATAACTCACATGAGTGAGGTCGATCCCACAGGGATTGAAGGATTGAGCAATTTTAGTTTAGTGGTTGATTTAGTCAAGCGAATCAAGTATTGGTTGAGTGCTTTATAATTGATAGAAGCTAAATTGCTTGAAATGTAAAGGGAGAGGGAAGATTTGCAGTGAATTAAAGATAACAGAAAGTAAAAGTGCTAAATCTTAAAGAACAAGTAAATTAAATTGCAGAAACTTAGATTGCAAGAAATATAAATGGCTGAAGCTTAAAGTGCAAGAAATATAAATTGCTTGAATCATAAAAGGAATTGGGAATTGGGATTGCAGAATTTAAACAAGCAAAAGTGAATTGCAATAAACAGACAAGTAGAAGATGAATTGAATTAGAGTAGATCTCAAATAGAAGAGTAAAAATGCTTTGAAAATTTAAAAACAGAAAGTAAGCGATGCTTAATTTGCAGCAATTTAAAAGAGGTTGAAGATCTCAGGAGTGGAAGAGACTAGATAACAAGTCTAGATCTCAAATCCTTCCTTGATCCAACAAGAACAATTGCAAAAGAAATAAAGGAAAGTAGATTGCAGAAAGAGTAGTAGATGAAACAGTAAATAGAGATTGAAATTCAATTATGCAGAAAAGTGAAACAAGAGATCACAAGGTGAGATTGAAACAAAAGTTCTTCAATTCTTCACCCAAGATCTAAAGCAAGAAAATTAAAGAGTGCTCAAGCACAACAAGGAAGAAGAGAGATCAATTCTCCTTCCCAATTCTCTAAGATCTAAATTCAAAAGTAAAAGCTTAAAATGAAAATGAAAGTAAAAAGGAAAATTCAAAAGTGATTCTAGAGGTCCTAATTACATCAAACTAGCTCCTATTTATACACCTTCCATTCTTGGATTTTGGAATTTGGATGGGCTTTTGATTTGGTGAAGATTTGAATTTAATTGGATTTTTAATTGATTTTCCAGCCCATGAAGAAATTGGTTCCAGGAGGATGCTCAGCTCACAAGTTGAGCTGAGCATTGAGGCTTTGTGTGTGGATCCTTTTGTAGTGTGGAAGGCATCAGGGGAATGCTCAGCTCACTTTGTGAGCTGGGCATTGGTGCCTTGGTGCAAAATTGTTGCGCGCCTTGTGGCCCTGGACCGTGTCAAGATGCTTGTGTGATGCACCATGGGTAGTGCTCAGCTCTCCAAGTGAGCTGAGCATTGAGGCATTCAAGGGAAGGTCCTTGGTTTGAAACTTGAGGGAAGCATGCGCCGAAGCTTTTCTCTTGGTGAAGGAAGTGACGCCTTGCTCCTTGCTTCCTCTAGGTGCTTGGTTCAAACCTTGGAGGATGCATTTGGCCATTTTTGGCTCATTTTCCCTTGTGAGTAGCGCTCCCCCAACCCCCTTTGGTCATGGGTTCAATCCTTGGAGCAAGCATTGGCAACTTATTTTCTTTGATTTATTTCTTGTGAGAGCCCGATAATGCTCACTTGGTGAGCTGAGCATTGTTTTTCCTTTCCTTGTTTCTTGGCTTCATATTGTGCTCAGCTCACAAAGTTAGCAGAGCATTGTGCCTTGGTCCCTTGAGGGAAAATGTAGCGCTCCCTTGGTGAGCATGGTGCTTTTGGAGAGAGCTTCATGGTTTTCCTTCATTATTGTGCCACACTTCTTCCTTCCTTGGCCACACTTTTTCTTCCTTTGGCCACGCTTCTTAGGCCACGCTTTCTTCTTTTCTTCTTTTCTTCACCTACAATTAATCAAAACAACCAATCAAAGTATCACCAAATTCACAAGGTTTATAAATCATTAAAAAATCAATTAAAGTTAGCCTAAACCTCATGATTTAGCATCAATTAGATGGTGGTTGTTTGATTCAAAGAAGTCATGCATTTCCATTCCAAATTACTTACTTAGAATGCAAGAAAGTGCATAAAACCTAATGAAAACAAAGAAAAAGACTAGTGAAACTAGGCTAAGATGACTTGTCATCACAACAGCAAACTTAAAACTTGCTTGTCCCCAAGCAAGAAAAGAATTATGCTCAAAGGTTCTTTCAATCAGAATGGATTTAAAGAATAACATGTGCTATCCTGTGAGTGAAGTGATTAAGTGACAGTGGGGTGAACTCTAAATTATATGCTCATGCAAGGGTTTCAGTGCTTACTAGTCCCCACATTTTGGAAGTCTTAGGTCTTAGGACTTTCATCCAAATGGTATCATGGAGATCTCTCTATAGGTAATCACCTTGAAGCAGCTTATAGTTTATGTGCTTTGGCCTTGACTCTAAGTGTCATGTCTCAAAGCGGCTCTTTAGGTAAGCTTTCAATCAATACTCCTAAACCAGTTGGTTTTAAGGTATTAGGTGTTAAAGCACCCCTAAGGATTTATTTGCTCAAGCCTCTCTCTTTGAAACAATTCGACCACAAGCATTTACTAGGATAACAACTCTTTGAGTTTTTGTTTCTTCCCTTTTTTTCTGCCTAGTAATTGATGCTCAGAGCCTTGGGCCATGTTCTTTCATTTTTGTGTTTTCTTTCTTTTGTTTGCTGCTTCTTGGATCAATAGATGTTTGAAAATCTCCACAATACTTCTTTGAACTCTACGCCCTGCCTATGAGCTCCCATTTCATAAGCATGCAACCTCAATATATAATTATATAACTAGAACCACCACTTCTCCTAATCTTTTGCTTGCCTCAAAATTGTTTAATTCCTCAATCCTTCTTTTCAAAGAATTGTCATGTGATGCCTTCTTAAGACATTGAGTGCAAGCAAGTTTGGAGAGTATAGGGTTGTGATTATTCAAGCATCTCAATTATTGAATTACAGAAAAACTATACTATGCAGACAGACAGGGGTGCAAAATCACTTTCAATCACAGCAATATCTGATGTAAAATGATCACTTAATAATACAACCTTTTGGAGTTTACTTGCTTTCCCCGTCCTCATCATCATCATTGCTGGTCTTCACATTCCTCTTTCATCTCTTTGATTGATGATGCTTAATTTTTCCAAAAGCTTGTACGAGGCTCTGCAGTGATATTAGAAGTTGCTTGTTCCCCAAGCACTTAAAAAAATGGTTAGCATGCATTAATTATTTGTGGGCTTTTGAACTTACTTTGGTGTGGGAACACCAAACTTAGTACCTTGCCAGTGGTTCTCATGCATCAAATTGACCATATGTGAACTCTTTTTTCTTTGCTAAAAGTAACAAAACTGAAAACTAGGAAATAGCAAAATAGTTAACTAGTTTAACTAAATGCTTGAAGCTAGCATTATGCAGGAGGTGAGAATATGTTTTATGATGAGATTTTGGTGGAACACCAAACTTAGAATCCTTCATTCTCCCTTATATTGTTTTAGTGTGCAACACCAAACTTAGCTTCTTGCAATATAGATAAAGCTAATTAACCATTTTATTAAAATAGCTGTTCCGAGGGTTACCTGAAATTGTAGGTTGATCTCGGACAAGATCTTCTGTGCTGGTCGGAACTGATGTGTCCGGCTGGTGAATAGCGGCTGGAGCTGGTGCGTGCGACTTGTTGGACTGAATGTGCTACTGATCCTTTGTCACCGAAGGGTGGGGGGTACCTGCAGGGGACTTTGATGCTTAAGTTAGCAAGGGGATTAAGCAGGTATTGAGTAGAATCAGAGTATGAGTTATACCTGTGGAGAAGATAAGTTAGTTATCTTATCTTATCTTTTATCTTTAAGTGAGGTCATCTTATCTTTTAAGGGAACCGCCCTTCTCGCTGTAGGCTTGGGCCGCTTTAGGATTTGGGACATGTTCCTCTATTTGGGCCCTTCCTTGGGCTTTCGTAGGGACTTGACCGAGATCTTTGGGAAGAGGTCGGGTTGTCCTGACCTGAAGAGGTCGAGTCTTTGACTTCGGTCCTTCTTTGGTGAAGCCGAACTCAAGCATTTTGTCGATTCCTTTGTAGTTGCTTTTGAATGTAGAACGTTTCCTCTAAAAGACGTGCGCTTTTATATCGGCGCTTTTTTGGGAACGTGCGAGGGTTTAATGCTTTCTTTAATTTTGAGCATTAATTGCCCCGTTTTCCCTGGGCTCTTTACTTTGATTTTGAAAAACCCAGAAAACGGTTTCTCTTCCTTTTATTTTCTTTGTAACCTCTTCGTAACTTTTTCCGCTTCTCTCTTCACTCTCCATCTTTCGCTTGCGTTTCTGCTTTCTGGCGTTAGTGGCGTCGCTCGGCGGTTATCTAGGCAACTTTCGTTTCTTGCCCCTTTTTTGAAGTTTCTTCCATCTCCAAGTTAGTCCCTTTTCATGCTTTCTCTTTGATTGTGGTTTTGTGAAGAGGTTTCAGTTTTGATCCTCTCTTTTTGGCAAAGTTTGGATCTTTCTGTTTTCTTTGAGCCCTAGATTTGTTGAAGTGTGCTTTCTGAGAGTTTCTCTATTTTCTGCATGATCCTTTTCGCCTTTGTTGGGTGCCTCTAGGGCTTTGCATGTTTTCGTTGTTTCTGTTCTTGGTACTGCTTGTCCGTGTCTGTTCCTCGTTTATTTGAAGGTTGCTTTTGTCTGCTCTTTAATAAGGTTGCATCTTTTAATGGTCTCTGCTTGGCGTGCTTTTTACTGAAAAGTGTTGCTGTTTTGGATTCTTTTTTGAGAAATGCTGGGATGTTGACTTCACACTATTTTTCTGGGAACCTTGCCTTGTTACTGCCTCCAAAGGATGCCCCAAGACTTTGGTTTGAGTCTTGGGGTTTTCCTTTTCTTGCTTTTCATTGCCTGAGAAGTATTTAACCGAGTTGTTTTCTCCTTTGTCCGAGATGTTTGTAGTAACCTCATTTTCTTTTCTTACTTGTAGGACTAGTTGGCCTCATGTCTTCTCGCAATAATATTGTAGAGATGTCGTCCAGAGTTCCCGAGGGGATGTCCGATTGGTTGGACTCCTTTGTTTTGTTGTGTGTTTCTGTTGTGGATGCTGATTTTTGCACAGAACTGAGGAAACACCATAGGATTTGTGGTAACAATGCCCGTGAGGAGGATTACGAGCTTGTTACCCCTGATTCTGACGAGAGAGTTTGCTTTCCGACTTCTATTGAGGGAGAGCGTCCCTTCTTTTATGCTTACGAATACTTTTTTAGTCAGTTGAACGTTTCTTTTCCTTTTACTGCTTTTGAAACCGACCTGTTGTGGTCATGTAACATTGCTCCATCCCAGCTTCACCCGAATTCCTGGGGTTTTATTAAAATTTTCCAACTTCTCTGTCGTGAACTAGATGTAACACCTTCCCAGACTCTTTTTCTTTACTTGTTTGTTTCCGCCAAGCCTGGCGATTCTTCAAAAAAGAAAGCTTCTTGGGTTTCTTTCCGGTCCGCCCAGGGCCATAAAGTGTTTGCGATGTATGATGAGTCCTTTAAGGACTTCAAGAACTACTTCTTTAAAGTTCGAGCTGTTGAGGGGGCCCGCCCCTTTTTACTTAATGAAAATGACGAGCCTGTTTTTCCTCTAGAGTGGCAAAAGAATGTAAGAGTACCACGTTACACATGGAAAATGCTTAGTGAGGTTGAGCGGGCCTTTGTAGTTGTTCTTGAAGATTTGTGGGGAAAGCCTCCTTATCTGGATACGAAGAGATTTTTGAGTGATCCATCTTTGGTTCGGGCTGCTTTGGGTACTGTTTGCTTTATTTTTATACTTGCTTCCGAGCTTTTTCTTCTCATATGTTGTAACTTGTCTTTTGTGGTTGATTTTGTGTTTTTCAGAGATGTCGAAGAATAATGATTCTATGAAGGCCTTCAAGAAGGCGAAGAAGGCGACTGCTGCTTTAAACATTTCGACCAAGGCGGCCAGAGAGGGATCTTCCCAGGTTCTAGTTAAACCTCCTGTACCTAGTTCTCCCGGGCCGAGGAAAGCAATTCCTATTCCTCGGGTTCGTCTGGTCGATCCTTCACAATCTTTTGCTGCAGCTCCTGGTGCCACTCCTAATAAGAAGCAAAAAACATCCGAGCCCTTTAACCTGGATGCCCCAGATTTTGATGCTATCGAGTTTGTTGACCAGCAAATTGCCCCCTATGGTGGGCTTTCCATGGATGACATTTCTCTTCTTCAGCATCTGGATCTTATCACAAAAAGTAGTGTGAAGATGGCTCATATGGGTGCGGCTATATTCCGAACAGTTCAGGGGATTCCGATTCATGCCACAAAATCCTTCATTGAAGAGGCCAAGTCGGAATTTGATCGAATCAAGGGTCTGAAGGAGGAGTTGGAGGTGAAGTTGGCGAAAGTGGAGAAGGAGTTGGAGGGTGAGAAGGCCAGTTCTATTGCCTTGGCTGCATCTTTGAAGCTGGCCGAGGACATGGCATTGAAACATAAGGATAGCTATGTCTCGGCTTATAGGGAATTGATGCATCTTCGGGAGGATTTGGAAACCGCTCGGGTTAATTATGGTGAGCTTCAGGGTCACCTTGTAGGTAGCGTAACTGCAGCCTCTGAGAACCTGATGGAGCAGTTCCGGGTTGTTGCTCCTGATGCCGACTTGACTCTCAGCAGCCTGGACAATGTCATGAGGGATGGTAAGATTCTCCCTGATGACCAAGATGATGATGAGACTGATCCTCCCCCAGTGCCTTCTCTTAAGGTGTCGACCTCCTCTGTTCCTCCCGTTACATCTGATCCGGATTGCCAGATTCTGAACCGGGATGATGGAACCATAGATGCTGTGCCCCTTCAGACTCGTCATCCTTCTCCTTGTCCTGACGCTGCCAAGAAGGCTCCTGATGTTTGCTGATCTCTTTCTGGATGTGTAGTTGGCCCGGCTTGTGGGCTTTTTTAAAACTTTTTAATTGCTGACATTTCCTAGTTGCTTGTTTAGCAATTTTTTATTTTGAAAAACAAAAGGTAGCTTGCTATCCATACACGGTAGGTTTTGGTGGCCTTTCGGGGCCTTATAACTTTTGTGGAGTAATAGAGGTATTTTTTTTTGACTTGGCATCTTTTCAGTTTTCTACTGATGTTTGAAATCTTGTATCTCGACCTCCTCGGATTGCTTTGTTTTATTGTTTGTAGCTTGGATCCTTTGAGGTTGTGACTTATGGGTCCAACTTGTTTCTTGGTGGATCTTTTGCGCTGGTCCCCCTTTAAGTTATTTCTGTAATCCTCTTTCTTGGACCTTTGTCAGGTCTCTTTCGGGGATTACTTTTATAACTTATTTGTAGGAGATCGATTTCGTTAGGTCGATATCTTTCTAGGTTATTTCTGTAATCCTCTTTTTTGGACCTTTGTCAGGTCTCTTTCAGGGATTACTTTGATAACTTTTTAGTGGTAGGAGTCCGACTTGGCTATGTCGGTCTCCTTTAAGTTATTTTTTGTAGTCCTCTTTCTTGGATCTTTGTCAGATCTCTTTCTAGGACCACTTGTATAAATTTTTAGTGGTAGGAGTCCGACTTGGTTATGTCAGTCTCCTTTAAGTTATTTTTTGTAATCCTCTTTCTTGGATCTTTGTCAGATCTCTTTCTAGGACTACTTGTATAACATTTTAGTTGTAGGAGCTGACTTAGTTATGTCGGTCTCCTTTAAGTTATTTTTTGTTGTCCTCTTTCTTGGATCTTTTTCAGATCTCTTTCAGGGGCTACTTGTATAACTTTTTGTTTTGGGCTGACTTTGTTATGTCAGGCCCTTCAAAGTTAAAGTAATCCTCTTTAATAGGGTTAGCCAGACCTCTTTCCAGGGTTTACTTATAACTTGGGTTGACTTGGTCCGACTTGTGAGCGTCGGCCAGCCTTTAAGTTATGATTTTAGCTATCCGTAAGACCTCGTCGGGTTCTTTTTTGGATTGCTTTCGATAACTTCTTACATTATTCTGTGTTCACCTTTGCCGATTTGTAGAAAGTGGTTGGCATCTTTAGATCGTCCTTTGGGTGAATCGCGTTTTCACCTTTATCAGACGATTTATCTTTATCGTGGTCGTGCAGTGACATTGTTTTTCACTTTCTGCCGACCTGTCGCTTTATAACCGGACGGTGAATACTTCAGATTAATGCGTCTTTGATTCTTTGTAGAATATCTAAATAAACTTTATTCAAAGAAAAAATGCAAATATATATATGTGGGAATTTTCTTATCCCTTTAAGTTCGGCATGACCTGGATCTCAACAAGGTGCCTCATTAAAAAACCTTTTCAGGAAAAAGAGCACATCCACTAATGAGATCCGTTGCCTTTTCTAGTTGTAGTACCTTCTTAGGTTGCAGGCGTGCGATGATCTGGGAAGCTCTCGTCCCTTGAGTTCGAACAGTCGGTAGTAGCCCTTCCCAAGCACTTCTATGACTCGGTAGGGTCCCTTCCAGTTTGCTGCCATCTTTCCTTCTCCGAGCCGAGTTGTTCCAATGTCGTTTCGGATTAAGATGAGATCGTTCTCAGCGAAACTTCTTGGTACTACCCTTTGATTATATCTGGAAGCCATTCGACGTTTTAGAGCTTCTTCTCTAATCCGAGCTCTTTCCTGGATTTCAGGTAGTAGGTCAAGTTCTTCCCTCTGAAGTTGGAAGTTTGCTCCCTCATTATAATGGACTACTCTATGCGATCCTTCTTTAATTTCTACTGGAATCATTGCTTTCATTCCATATGCTAATCGGAAAGGGGATTCCTTTGTGGTGGAATGTGGCGTCGTTCGATATGCCCATAGAACCTGTGGAAGCTCTTCTGCCCAGGCTCTCTTTGCATCTTGCAGTCTTCGTTTTAACCCTGCCAATATGACTTTGTTGGCGGCTTCGGCCTGTCCATTGGATTGTGGATGTTCGACAGAGGTGTACTGATGCTTTATATTCAAGTCGGCTACTAATTTTCTGAAGCCTGCGTCTGTGAATTGGGTGCCATTGTCTGTGGTTATAGAATATGGAACCCCGAACCTTGTGACAATGTTTCTATATAAGAATTTCCGGCTTCTCTGAGCGGTGGCATTGGCTAGGGGCTCTGCGTCGATCCACTTTGTAAAGTAATCTACCCCTACTATGAGGAATTTAACTTGTCCTGACCCCTATGGGAAGGGGCCGAGAAGATCGAGTCCCCATTTTGCAAATGGCCAAGGCGATGTCACGCTAATGAGATCTTCTGGCGGGGCGATGTGAAAGTTGGCATGTTTCTGACATGGTGGACATGTCTTTACAAATTCTTTAGCTTCTTTCTGTAGAGTTGGCCAATAAAATCCCGCCCGGAGTACTTTTTTGGCGAGAGCTCGTGCTCCGAGATGATTACCATAAATACCGCCGTGTATTTCTTCTAGCACTTCCCTTGTGTTGGTGGTCGGCACACATTTTAGTAAAGGTGTTGAGATTCCTCTTTTGTACAAGATGTTGTTTATGATGGTGTAGTACTGTGCCTCCCTTTTTAACCTCTTTGCCTCCTTTTCTTTTGTGGGGAGCGTTCCTCTTTTGAGGTAGTTGATTATGGGGCTCATCCATCCTTGGTCCTGACTTGTTATAGTCATGACTTTTTCTTCTTCCGAGATTGACGGGTTTTGTAACATTTCCTGGATGAGGCTCCTATTGTTGCCCCCTGGTTTGGTGCTGGCTAGTTTTGAGAGTGCATCAGCTCGGGCGTTTTGTTCGCGGGGTATGTGGCAGATTTTATACTCCCCGATTTGTCCGAGCTGTTACTTGGTTTTATCCAAATATTTTTTCATGGTGGGATCTTTGGCTTGGTAGCTCCCTATTATTTATGATGTGACCACTTGTGAATCGCTGTAAATGTTGAGTTTTTGAGCTCCGACCTCTTTAGCCAGCTTCAAACTGGCTAGTAATGCTTCATATTCTGCCTGGTTGTTTGAGGCCGGGAACTCAAACTTGAGGGAGAGCTCAACTTGGGTTCCTTGGTCGCTTTCTATTATCACGCCTGCGCCACTTCCAGTTTTATTTGAAGGACCGTCCATGTAAAGATTCCATTCTGTGGGGGTTTCTAGGGCATCTGTGAATTCTGCGATGAAGTCGGCCAAATACTGTGATTGGATGGCCGTCCGAGCTTCATATTGGAGGTCAAACTCTGACAGCTCGACTGCACATTATAGAATTCTGCCTGCCAGATCTGTTTTCTGCAATATTCCTTTTATGGGTTGGTTAGTTCGAACCTTAAAGGTGTGAGCCTGGAAGTACGGGCGGAGTCGTCGAGATGTTAGGATGAGGGTATAGGCAAATTTTTCTATTTTCTGGTAGTTCAGCTCGGATCCCTGTAGTGCTTTGCTAATGAAGTAGATGGGTTTTTGCCCATTTTCGTCTTCTCTGACTAGTGCTGAGGCTATTGCCCGGCTCCCTACTGCGAGATATAATATGAGCGATTCTCTTTCTTGTGGTCGAGATAGGATATGTGGCCGTCCTAAGAACTCCTTGAAGTCTTGGAAGGCTTGTTCACATTCTGTCGTCCATTCGAACTGTTTTCCTTTTCTTAAAGTAGCATAGAAAGGGAGAGATCTTATCGCAGCTCCTGCTAAGAATCGGGATAGGGCGGCCAACCTCCCATTGAGTTGTTGTACTTCTTTGACACAGGTTGGGCTCTTCATATTGAGTATGGCTTGACATTTGTCTGGATTTGCTTCAATTCCCCTTTGTTTGAGCATGAAGCCTAAGAATTTGCCTGCTTCTACTACGAAGGTGCATTTTGCGGGATTGAGCCGCATGTTGTGCTTCCTTATAATGTAAAACACTTGAGTCAGGTCAGATAATAATGCATCTTCACTTTGTGTCTTTATCAACATGTCATCCACATAAACTTCCATGATTTTTCCGATGTGATCTGAGAAGAGTTTATTCATTAGCCTTTGATAAGTAGCTCCTGCGTTCTTAAGACCGAAAGGCATCACGATGTAGCAGTAGTTTGCTTTCGGTGTTAGGAACGATGTCTTTTCTTGATCTGGTGGATACATGGGGATTTGATTGTATCCCGAGTATGCGTCCATAAATGAGAGATATTTGTATCCGGAGGAAGCATCTACTAAAGCGTCAATACTTGGGAATAGGTATGGATCTTTTGGACAAGCCTTGTTGAGATCGGTGTAATCGGTGCACATTCGCCACTTTCCATTTGATTTTTTCACCAAGACAATGTTGGCTAGCCATAGCGGGTATTTGACTTTTCTTATGAATTCGGCTTCCAGTAGTGCCTATACTTGCTCGTTCACAACTTGGGATCGCTCTGGCCCAAGTTTTCTTTGTCTCTGTTGCACCGGTCGAGATCCTGGATAAACTGCCAACTTATGACACATTAGCTTAGGGTCTATGCCTGGCATGTCTGCGACTTTCCATGCGAAGAGATCGACGTTATCTCGCAAGAATTGTATTAGTAATTCTTTTAAATCTTCTTTTAGGATTGTGCCGATATTAGTTCTTTTAAAACTCCGCCCAGCTCGACTGTGTGGAACTCTTCTCCTTTGCCTCTGAGGTTTAGGCTTTCGTTATAACAGCAACGTGCCGTCTTCTGGTCTGCTTTTATCGTGGCTATCCCTTTTGGGGTTGGGAACTTCATACATAGGTGTGGGGTCGAGACTATTGCGCCGAGTTGATTGAGTGTTGTCCGTCCTATGAGAGCGTTGTAAGCTGAACTTACATCGACTACGATGTAGTCTATTTTGAGGGTCCTGGATTGGTCCCCTTTTCCGAAGGTTGTATGTAGTGGTATGTATCCGAGTGGTCGAACCGGGGTATCTCCTAGCCCAAACAGGCTGTTTGGATATGCTTTAAGTTCTTTTTCTTCCAAGCCGAGTTTATCAAAGGCTTTTTTGAATAAGATGTCGACAGAACTCCCTTGGTTTATTAATGTGCGGTGTAGGTTGGCGTTTGCCAATATAATGGTGATAACCATGGGATCATCGTGTTCTGTGATGATGCCGGATGCGTCCTCTTTAGTGAAGTTGAGTGCTTTCTCCTCTTCTTCGACATGATATACTTCTTTGAGATATCTTTTGTGAGAGGATTTGGAGATCCCACCTGCTGTGAATCCGCCGTGTATCATGTGAACATGTCTTTCTGGTGTCCGAGGTGATTGTTCTGTTCGTTCGATATCTTCATCCCTTCGTCTCTTTCTTTGATCATCTCGGGTGGCCAGGAATCGATCTAATTTTCCTTCTCTCACCAATTTTTCTATGATATTTTTTAAGTCGAAGCATTCGTTTGTGGAGTGTCCTCGGACTTGATGGTATTCACAATATTCCTTTCGGTTTCCTCCTCCCCTTTTGCCTTTGAGCGGCCGTGCTGGGGGGATTTTGTCCGTATGGCAGACTTCTTTGTATATCTCGACCAAGGATGCCCTAAGAGGGGTGTAGTTATGGTATTTTTTGATTTTCTCCCCTTGTCGATCTTCTTTTCTTTTGGGTTCCTTGTCTTTGTCTCAGTAGGAGGCCCCCGATTTTGAGGTTTCTCCTAACCGAGCGTTTTCCTCCATGTTGATATACTTTTCTGCCCGCTCCTGCACTTCGTCTAAGGAGGTCGGGTACTTTTTTTATATAGATTGGCTGAAAGGTCCCTCTCGTAGGCCATTGATGAGTCCCATGATGGCGGCCTCCGTTGGTAAGCTTTGTATGTCCATGCATGTTTTGTTGAATCTCTCCATGTAGTTGTGGAGGCTCTCTCGATCTCCTTGTTTGATCCCTAGTAAACTGGGGGCGTGCTTGGCTTTATCTTTCTGAATGGAGAATCTGGCTAGGAATTTTTTAGCTTACTCATCAAAGCTTGAGATGGACTTCGGGGGTAGGTTGTCGAACCATCGGATCGCTGTCTTTGTGAGAGTTGTTGGAAAAGCCTTACAGCGAACAGCATCTGGGGCATCAGTGAGGTACATTCTACTTCTGAAGTTGCTGAGGTGGTGGTTGGGATCCGTGGTGCCATCATACAGGATCATATCCGGGAGTTTGAAGTCTTTTGGAATTTTGGTTTTCATGATTTCCCTGGTGAACGGGTTTGGTCTTTGTGTGAATTTTCCTCGAGATTAGTCTGGGGGGCTTTTGATTTGAGATCGGCTTCCAATTGCTGTAGTTTTTCTTCCAACTCTCGACGTCGCCGCACCTCTCTTTGGAGATCTCTTCCAATTTCCCGTTGTTTTTGGGTTTCTTTTTTCAGTTGTTTTAGGCGATCCAGGAGCGCTTCTATTGCCCCTGAATTTGGTGAGTCTTTGTCTTTGTTGGTTTCCGGAGTGTTTTGTAGCGTGACATCCGCATTTTTGTGCGGTGTCCGATCCTCCAAACCTGAATCATGGTCGTTGTCATGGTCGTCCGCCATGGTGATAGGATGACTTCCAGGTTCCCCGGCAATGGTGCCAATGTTCCGAGGGTTACCTGAAATTGTAGGTCGATCTCGGACGAGATCTTCTGTGCTGGTCGGAACTGATGTGTCCGGCTGGTGAATAGCGGCCGGAGCTGGTGCGTCCGACTTGTTGGACTGAATGTGCTGCTGATCCTTTGTCACCGAAGGGTGGGGGGTACCTGCAGGGGACTCCGATGCTTAAGTTAGCAAGGGGATTAAGCAGGTATTGAGTAGAATCAGAGTATGAGTTATACCTGGGTGCTCCAGTGTATTCATCTTATCTTTTAAGGGAACCGCCCTTCTCGCTGTAGGCTTGGGCCACTTTAGGATTTGGGACGTGTTCCTCTATTTGGGCACTTCCTTGGGCTTTCGTAGGAACTTGACCGAGATCTTTAGGAAGAGGTCGGGTTGTCCTGACCTGAAGAGGTCGGTCGCTTTGTCTGTCGAATATCCCGTGTCAGTCATCTTGACCCAGGGTATGAACAATAGCTATGAAAAGAAAAATACCTCAGGTTGGGTTGCCTCCCAACAAGCGCTTCTTTATTGTCACTAGCTTGACATTTTCCATCCTCTGATCATGGAAGTTGAGAACTCTGTTGCCTTTGAGTTTCTCCTCTTACTGTGGGCTTTCTTTCCTCTATTTCTTCTTGAGGAACTTCCCTATGGTGCTTCTATTTGATGATTGTTTCTTTTTCCATAGCCTTCTCACTTCCTTCTATGATTGCTTTCCATTTCTCCCACCTAGCAACTTTTTCATTATCTTTCAGGTTGTTTTCAGTGGCTTTGAGGAAAGTGTTTGCCCTCTTCTCACCCGTTTCTGCAAAGTGCTTAGCTAGTTGTTCCATCTATCTCTCAATTCTTCTGATTGAAGCTTCCTGGTTCTTTGTTGTCACCTCTTGGTGCTTCATCATTCTCTCTATTAAGATCTCCGAGTTAGTGATCCTCTGAGAGTGGTTTAAATGTATGAGATGGACTGGTGGCTATGGAAAACCTTGCGAAGGAATTCCACATGTATTGTGTGGGTAAAATGTGTGTGTTGCAAAGGTATTCTGTTGGTTTTGTGAGTTGTTATGAGACTGAGGGTGCATGTTTTGTGAGCATTGGTTTTGATTGACATTATTAGATGTGTGATTTTGGTTGTTTGTGTTCATGAATTTGCCATGGTTGAAACTTCTTTGTTCTTGATGTTGGTACTCCCTCATTCTTCGATAAGAATGTGGCTTCCATGGTGGAAATTGTGCATTCATTGTAGCAGAATGTAGACAATCAATTTTTCTAGCTATCATCTCCAGTTGTTGCTGAGTTTGATGGTGTAGTTACTTGTTTTGATTCATGACTGCCTTCACTCCTTCAAGATTCATCACTTCCTTTTCTGAAACTGCATTCTGTGGTTTCTCAAACGAGTGATGATTGTTAACTCCTTTGTCATTGAAAATTTCAGTTCCTTGGGCGGTTGTTGTCGCTTTGAGTAGGCCATCTGAGAAGTAGTCCGCCGCTTCTCTTGTTTCCGGGGTTAATCCTTCATAGAAAGCTTGGAGACCCACTTTGTCACTTGCTTTCTTGTATCTTTCCCATGCTTTGAAGAGTGGTTCTTCCCCTCCTTGTATGAATGGATGTATTCCCTCTTTCAGCTTGATGGTTTGTTGGGATGAGGAGAATTTGGCTAGAAACTTGGCAACCAAATCATCCCAACTAGTGATACTTCCTTAGGAAAAGGTTTCAAGCCATTGTGCAGCTTCATCCCTTAGTGAGAAGGGGAATAACAAGAGCTTACAGGTGTCATGATCTATACCATGGGGTTTGTCAGCACCATAAGTCTTCAGAAAAGTGGATATGTGCTGCTTAGGATCCTCCAATGGATTTCCACCATAGGAACAATTGTTCTTGATTAGTGTAATGAGTTGTGGCTTCATGTCATGATATTCTTCTTCCACATAGATTTCTTCTCCAATAATAGCCTTCCCTCTGACTTCTCTTTTCAACCTTCTGATAGTCTGTTCATCTTGATCCTCAGAATTTGGAACCTCTCTTCTTTCCTGTGACATGCAAACCAATACAAGGAACACACAGTGATACTTTTTGAAAATTGAGTGCAGTTAGTTGAGACAAAATTTCAAACAGTTAGTGTGTTAATAGAGGCAAATCTTCAAACAGTTAGTGGGTTAATTAAAAATTAAAGAAACAGAAAAGAAAAAGTGCTTGATCTAGACTTCCACTTCACTTAATCATTGTCAATCTATTTCAATCCCCGGCAACGGCGCCAAAAACTTGATGTGCGGAAAACGATCCGACACAAAACTCACCGGCAAGTGCACCGGGTCGCATCAAGTAATAATAACTCACATGAGTGAGGTCGATCCCACAGGGATTGAAGGATTGAGCAATTTTAGTTTAGTGGTTGATTTAGTCAAGCGAATCAAGTATTGGTTGAGTGGTTTATAATTGACAGAAGCTAAATTGCTTGAAATGTAAAGGGGGAGGGAAGATTTGTAGTGAATTAAAGATAACAGAAAGTAAAAGTGCTGAATCTTAAAGAACAAGTAAATTAAATTGCAGAAACTTAGATTGCAACAAATCTAAATGGCTGAAGCTTAAAGTGCAAGAAATATAAATTGCTTGAATCATAAAAGGAATTGGGAATTGGGATTGCAGAATTTAAACAAGCAAAAGTGAATTGCAATAAACAGATAAGTAGAAGATGAATTGAATTAAAGTAGATCTCAAACAGAAGAGTAAAAATGCTTTGAAAATTTAAAAATAGAAAGTAAGCGATGCTTAATTTGCAGCAATTTAAAAGAGGTTGAAGATCTCAGGAGTGGAAGAGACTAGATAACAAGTCTATATCTCAAATCCTTCCTTGATCCAACAAGAACAATTGCAAAAGAAACAAAGGAAAGTAGATTGCAGAAAGAGTAGAAGATGAAGCAGTAAATAGAGATTGAAATTCAATTATGCAAAAAAGTGAAACAAGAGATCACAAGGTGAGATTGAAACAAAAGTTCTTCAATTCTTCACCCAAGATCCAAAGCAAGAAAATTAAAGAGTGCTCAAGCAAGAACAAGGAAGAAGAGAGATCAATTCTCCTTCCCAATTCTCTAAGATCTAAATTCAAAAGTAAAATCTTAAAATGAAAATGAAAGTAAAAAGGAAAATTCAAAAGTGATTCTAGAGGTCCTAATTACATCAAACTAGCTCCTATTTATACACCTTCCATTCTTGAATTTTGGAATTTGGATGGGCTTTTGATTTGGTGAAGATTTGAATTTAATTGGATTTTTAATTGATTTTCTAGCCCATGAAGAAATTGGTTCCAGGAGGATGCTCAGCTCACAAGTTGAGCTGAGCATTGAGGCTTTGTGTGTGGATCCTTTTGTAGTGTGGAAGGCATCAGGGGAATGCTCATCTCACTTTGTGAGCTGAGCATTGGTGCCTTGGTGCAAAATTGTTGCGCGCCTTGTGCCCCTGGACTGTGTCAAGATGCTTGTGTGATGCACCATGGGTAGTGCTCAGCTCTCCAAGTGAGCTGAGCATTGAGGCATCCAAGGGAAGGTCCTTGGTTTGAAACTTGAGGGAAGCATGCGCTGAAGCTTTTCTCTTGGTGAAGGAAGTGACGCCTTGCTCCTTGCTTCCTCTAGGTGCTTGGTTCGAACCTTGGAGGATGCATTTGGCTATTTTCGGCTCATTTTCCCTTGTGAGTAACGCTCCCCCAACCCCCTTTGGTCATGGGTTCAATCCTTGGAGCAAGCATTGGCAACTTATTTTCTTTGATTTATTTCTTGTGAGAGCCCGATAATGCTCACTTGGTGAGCTGATCATTGTTTTTCCTTTCCTTGTTTCTTGGCTTCATATTGTGCTCAGCTCACAAAGTGAGCAAAGCATTGTGCCTTGGTCCCTTGAGGGAAAATGTAGCGCTCCCTTGGTGAGCATGGTGCTCTTGGAGAGAGCTTCATGATTTTCCTTCATTGTTGTGCCACACTTCTTCCTTCCTTGGCCACACTTTTTCTTCCTTGGGCCATACTTCTTAGGCCACACTTTCTTCTTTTCTTCTTTTCTTCACCTACAATTAATCAAAACAACCAATCAAAGTATCACCAAATTTACAAGGTTTATAAATCATTAAAAATCAATTAAATTTAGCCTAAACCTCATGATTTAGCATCAATTAGATGGTGGTTGTTTGATTCAAAGAAGTCATGCATTTCCATTCCAAATTACTTACTTAGAATGCAAGAAAGTGCATAAAACCTAATGAAAACAAAGAAAAAGACTAGTGAAACTAGGCTAAGATGACTTGTCATCAAAAGCCCTTAAGTGAGGTGACGCGGTCGCGTCGGTCACGCGGACATGTGACGTGATTTGCGCTAGTGGCGCGAGGGCAGCTTCGCGCTCGCACAACTCTCTGTTTAAATTGTGTTTTGCCAGAATTTGAAGTGACGTGATCGCGTGGTTGACGCGATCGCGTGGATGGCCAGATGGAGATAACGGCATGGACGTGTAGGGCACGCGTTCGCGTGGCAAGACTTGTGCGACTAGCACAAGTGCAGCCCAAGTCTAGCTCAACTCTCGGCCATTCACCCTTGTTACGTCGAATTGTAGGGCCACGCGTTCACGTGGTTGACGCGGACGCGTGGGGAGGCCAAATTACAAATGACGCAGTTGCGTCATCCATGCGGTCGCGTGGATCAAATTGTGCCAAAGGCACGCCTCCAGCCATATTCCTGCGCAACTCTATGTCCAATTTCCTTTATTTCCACTGCTCATGCGACGCGGACGCATCGGCGATGCTGGCACATTGCGTGTGATTTCTCTCTCTTTTTTTATGCAAATGCAGTATGCAGATGATGTGCAAGATATAGGCAGTAGTACGAAGAAGAATTATAGATAAGGGAAGATAAGGAGAAGAAGAAGAACGATCATACCATGGTGGGTTGTCTCCCACCTAGCACTTTGCTTTAACGTCCTTAAGTTGGATGCTTCATTAGCTTAGTTTTCAGTTGCTAGTGGATTCTCCAAGAGGAAGATATCTAACTCCTTGTTTATCATCACCTTTTCACCATGGTAGAGCTTCAAACGATGTCCATTGGCCTTGATGAGTTCAGAGCTTGAAGGGTGACTTAGGTGAAAAACACCGTACGGCTCTGCCTTCTGGACTCTATATGGACCTTCCCACCTTGATCACAGCTTGCCTGGCATGAGCCTCAGTCTGGAGTTGTAAAGGAGGACTAAATTCCCAGGTTGGAACTCTTTCATCTTGAGGTGTTGATCATGTACTGCTTTCATTTTCTCCTTGTACAACATTGAGTTCTCATAAGTTTCTAGGCAAAGGCTCTCCAATTCCTGCAGTTGCAACTTCCTTTCAGCTCCGGCTTTCTCAAATCCCATGTTGCACTCCTTTATTGCCTAAAAAGCTTTGTGCTCTACTTCAACTAGAAGATGACAGGCCTTTCCATAGACTAAGCGAAAAGGACTCATCCCAATGGGTGTCTTGTATGCTGTTCTGTATGCCCAGAGTGCATCTTGTAGCCTGGTGCTCCAGTCTCTTCTATGAGGTTTGACTATCTTCTGTAATATACGCTTTATCTCTCTGTTAGACACCTCGGCTTGCCCATTAGTCTGAGGATGGTAGGCTGTTGCTACTTTATGAATGATCCCATGCTTCTTCAGTAATCCTGTTAGTCTCCTGTTACAAAAATGGGTGCCTTGATCGCTCACGATTGCTCGTGGTGATCCAAAGCGACAAATAATGTGGTTTCTAACAAAGGAAACAACAGCGTTAGCATCATCAGTACGGGTAGGAATTGCTTCCACCCATTTAGAAACATAATCTACAGCTAACAGTATATAAAGGTGGCCATTAGAATTTGGAAATGGACTCATGAAGTCAATGCCCCAAACATAAAAAAATTCACAGAAAAGCATAATTTGTTGAGGCATTTCATCCCTCTGAGATATATTACCAAACCTTTGGCATGGGGGATGGTGCACGAAATTGTGATCATCAACAATGGCGCCAAGTTTTTGGCGTCGTTGTCGGGGATTGTTCGAGTATGTACAACTGACGGTTCATCTTGTTGCTCAGATTAGGTAATTTTCTTTTTATTTTCTTTTCAAAAAAAGTTTTAAAAAATTTGTCTTTATTTTCGTTTTTCTAAATAATATTTTTGAAAAAAATAATAAAAATACAAAAAAATCATAAAATCTTAAAAATAAAAAATATTTTGTGTTTCTTGTTTGAATCTTGAGTCAATTTTTAAGTTTGGTGTCAATTGCATGCTTTAAAAATATTTCTTGCATTTTTCGAAAATTCATGCATTCATAGTGTTCTTCATGATCTTCAAGTTGTTCTTGGTAAGTCTTCTTGTTTGATCTTGATGTTTTCTTGTTTTGTATTTTTTTGTTGTTTATCATATGCATTTTTCGTTTGTTAGAGTCCAAGCATTAAAGATTTCTAAGTTTGGTGTCTTGCATGTTTTCTTTGCATCAAAAATTTTTCAAAAATATGTTCTTCATGTTCATCATGATCTTCAAAGTGTTCTTGGTGTTCATCTTGACATTCATAGTGTTCTTGCATGCATCATGAGTTTTGATTCATAATTTTCATGTTGTGAGTCATTTTTGTTGTTTTTCTCTCTCATCATTAAAAATTCAAAAATCAAAAAAATATCTTTTCCTTATTTCTCTTCTAATTTTAGAAAATTTGAGTTGACTTAGTAAAAAATTTTTAAAAATTAGTTGTTTCTTACAAGTCAAGTCAAATTTTCAATTTTAAAAATCTTATCTTTTCAAAACTTTTTCAAAAATCAAATCTTTTTCATTTTTATCTTATGATTTTCGAAAATTTAAAAATATTTTTCAAAAATCTTTTTCTTAATTTTATCTTTATTTTCGAAAATTATGCTAACAATTAATGTGATTGATTCAAAAATTTGAAGTTGTTACTTTCTTGTTAAGAAAGGTTCAATCTTTAAATTCTAGAATCTTATCTTTTAGTTTCTTGTTAGTTAAGTAATTAATTTTAATTTTAAAAATTAAATCTATCTTATCTTATCTTTTATATCATATCTTTTTCAAAATTTTATCTTTTTCAAAAATTTGACTTTAAAATATCTTTTCTAACTTCCTATCTTCTTATCTTTTCAAATTTGATTTTCAAATCTTGTTCAACAAACTATTTGACTTTTTGTTTGTTTCTTATCTTTTTCAAAACCACCTAACAACTTTTCTCTCTCTAATTTTCGAACATACCTCCCTCTTTTTCAAAAATTCTTTTTAATTAACTAATTGTTTTAAATTTTAATTTTAATTCTATCTCATCTTTAATTTTCGAAAATCATTAACCCATTTTCAAAATTAATTTTCAAATTCTATCTCTCATCTTCTTCTATTTATTTATTCATTTACTAACACTTCTCTTCACCTCTCTTCATCTCCAATCACTGCCTCTATCCTTACCCTTGTGTTTGGATTCTCTTTTCTTTATTCTTTTCTTCTTCTACTAATAATAAGGATCCTCTTTACTGTGACATAGAGGATTCCTCTTCTTTTCTTGTTCTCTTCTCTTTCATATGAGCAGGAACAAGGACAAAAGCACTCTTGTTGAAGCTGATCCTGAACTTGAAAGGACTCTGAAGAGGAAACTAAGAGAAGCTAAATTACAACAATCCAGAGGCAACCTTTTTGAAATTTTTGAACAAGAGAAGGAGATGGCAGCCAAACCCAACAACAATAATGCAAGGAGGATGCTTGGTGATTTCACTAAACCAACGTCCAAGTTTGATGGAAGAAGCATCTCAATTTTTGCCATTGGAGCAAACAATTTTGAGCTGAAACCTCAATTAGTTGCTCTAATACAACAGAACTACAAGTTTCATGGACTTCCATCTGAAGATCCTTACCAGTTTTTAACTGAGTTTTTGCAGATTTGTGAGACTGTTAAGACGAATGGAGTAGATCCTGAAGTCTACAGGCTCATGCTTTTCCCTTTTGTTATAAGAGTCAGAGCTAGAACATGGTTGGACTCACAACCTAAAGATAGCATGGACTCCTGGGATAAACTGGCCACGGCATTCTTGGATAAATTCTTTCCTCCTCAAAAGCTGAGCAAGCTTAGAATGGATGTTTAGACCTTCAAGCAAAAAGATGGTGAATCCCTATATGAAGCTTGGGAAGGATACAAGCAGATGACCAAAAAGTGTCCTTCTGACATGTTTTCAGAGTGGACCATATTAGGTATATTCTATTATGGTCTATCTGAGTTCTCTAAAATGTCACTGGACCATTCTGTAGGTGGATCCATTCACCTAAAGAAAATGCCTGCAGAAGCTCAAGAACTTATTGACATGGTTGCAAATAACCAATTCATGTACACTTCTGAGAGGAATTCCGTGAATAATGGGACGCATCAGAAGAAGCTTCTGAAGAGGCAGCTTCTGAAGAAGCTTATGATCCTGAGAACCCTGCAATAGCAGAGGTAAATTACATGGGTGAACCTTATGGAAACACCTATAATTCATCATGGAGAAATCATCCAAATTTCTCATGGAAGGATCAATAAAATACTCAACAAGGCTTTAATAATGGTGGAAGTAACAGGCTCAGCAATAACAAGCCTTTTTCATCATCTTCTCAGCAACAGATGGAGAATTCTGAGCAGAGCCCATCTAGTTTAGCAAACTTAGTCTCTGATCTGTCAAAGGCCACTTTAAATTTCTCATGGGACGTCTCTCAAGCAAGAAGGAGTTCCCTATTGAGGACCTAAAGGAATCTGAGGCTCACATAGAGACCATAGAGATTCCATTAAATCTCCTTCTACCATTCATGAGCTCTGAAGACTATTCTTCCTCTGAAGAGGATGAAGATGTAACTGGAGAGCAAGTTGCTCAATATTTAGGAGCTATCACGAAGCTGAATGCCAAGTTGTTTGGTAATGAGACTTGGGAAGGTGAACCTCCCTTGCTCATTAGTGAACTAGATACATGGGTTCAAAAAATTTACCTCAAAAGAGACAAGATCATGGCAAATTCTTAATACCTTGCATCATAGGAACCCTGAACTTTAACAAGGCTCTGTGTGACCTGGGGTCAGGCATAAATCTTATGCAACTCTCTGTAATGGAGAAGCTGAGGATCATTGAGGTACAACCTGTCTTATTCTCATTACAATTGGCAGACAAGTCAGTAAGACAAGCTTATGGATTAATAGAGGACGTGTTAGTAAAGGTTGAGGGCCTTTACATCCCTGCTGATTTCATCATCTTAGACACTAGGAAGGAGGAGGACGAATGCATCATCCTTGGAAGACCTTTCCTAACCACAGCAGGTATTGTGATTGATGTTAACAGAAGAGAATTAGTCCTTCAATTGAATGGGGACTACCTTATGTTTAAGGCACACGGCCATCCCTCTGTAACACTTGAGAGAAAGCATGAAAGGCTTCTCTCAATACAAAGTCAGACAAAGCCCCCACAGTCAAACTCTAAGTTTGGTGTTGGGAGTCCACAACCAGACTCTAAGTTTGGTGTTGAGAAGACCCCACATTTAAACTCTAAGTTTGGTGTTGGGAGGACTTCATCGTGGTCTGAACTTTTCTAAGGCTCCATGAGAGCCCACTGTCAAGCTAGTGACATTAAAAGAGCGCTTGTTGGGAGGCAACCCAATTTTTATTTATCTATTTTTATTTTTATTTTTTGTTATTTTGCGTTTTATTAGGTTCATGATCATGTGGAGTCACGAAAAAAATATTAAAATTAAAAACAGAATCAAAAACAGCAGAAGAAAAATCACACCTTGAAGGAAGGACTTACTGGCGTTTAAATGCCAGTAAGGAGCATCTCGCTGGCGTTCAACGCCATAACAGAGCATGGATCTGGCACTGAACGCCAGAAACAAGTATGGAACTAGTGTTCAACGCCAGAAACATGCTACAATTGAGCGTTGAACGCCCAGATTGACCATCACTTTGGCGTTTAAACGCCAGAATTGTATGCAAAGGCATTCTACATGCCTAATTAGTGCAGGGATGTAAATCCTTGACACCTCAGGATCTGTGGACCCCACAGGATCATCTTAGGATCTGTGGACCCCACAGGATTCCCACCTATCTCACCCTCTCTCTCTCTATTCATGGTCATCCCTTCTGTTTTTCATTCACCACTCACATCTATCCACTCTTCCCCATACACCCCACCTACCTTCAAAATTCAAATTCTCTATCCCACCCAATCCCACCCATATAGCCGAATACACACATCCCTCCATCTCCTCCATATCTTCTTCTTATTCTTCATCTTTTCTTTCTTCTCTTACTCGAGGGCGAGCAATTTTCTAAGTTTGGTGTGGTAAAAGCATAGCTTTTTGTTTTTCCATAACCATTGATGGCACCTAAGGCCAGAGAAACCTCAAAAAATAAAAAGAGAAAAGTGAAGACAAAAGCTTCCACCTCTGAGTCATGGGAGATGGAAAGACTCATCTAAAGGGTTTATAGCTCAGTGGTAGAACATTTGACTGCAAATCAAGAGATCCCTGAGATACCTCAGGGGATAAATTATCCTCCACATAATTATTGGGAGCAACTAAGGATAGGAGCACCAAAATTACTAGGGATCATGCAACAAAAGCAAGGAAGAGACATAGAGCAGCTCAAAGAGCACCATTGGTTCTTCAAGAAGGCGCCACCCTCACTAAGGTGGACTCATTCCTTGTTCTTATTTCTCTTTTTTTCGATTTTTATGCTTCATGTTTATTTATGTTTTGTGTCTCTACTTCATGATCATTAGTATTTAGTAACTATGTCTTAAACCTATGAATAATTCCATGAATCCTTTACCTCTCTTAATTGAAAAATGTTTTTCAAAGGAACAAGAAGTACATGAGTTTCGAATTTATCCTTGAATTTAGTTTATTTATATTGATGTGGTGACAATACTTTTTATTTTCTGAATGAATGCTTGAATAGTGCATAATTTTGATCTTGTTGTTTATGAATGTTAAAATTGTTGGTTCTTGAAAGAATGATGAACAAAGAAAAATGTTATTGACAATCTGAAAAATCATGAAAATTGATTCTTGAAGCAAGAGAAAGCAGTGAAAAAGCAAAAGCTTGCGAAAAAAAAATATTTTGGCGAAAAAATAAATAAATAGAAAGAAAAAGAAAAAGCAAGCAGAAAAAGCCAATAGCCCTTAAAACCAAAAGGCAAGGGTAAAAAAGGATCCAAGGCTTTGAGCATCAATGGATAGGAGGACCTAAGGAAATAAAATCCAGGCCTAAGCGGCTAAATCAAGCTGTCTCTAACCATGTGCTTGTGGCATGCAGGTCCAAGTGAATAGCTTGAGACTGAGTGGTTAAAGTCGTGATCCAAAGCAAAAAGAGTGTGCTTAAGAGCTCTGGACACGACTTTAAGCACACTCTTTTTGCTTTGGATCACGACTTTAACCACTCAGTCTCAAGCTTTTCACTTGGACCTGCATGCCACAAGCACATGGTTAGGGACAGCTTGATTTAGCCGCTTAGGCCTAGATTTTATTTCCTTGGGCCCTCCTATCCATTGATGCTCAAAGCCTTGGATCCTTTTTTACCCTTGCCTTTTGGTTTTAAGGGCTATTGGCTTTTTCTGCTTGCTTTTTCTTTTTCTTTCTATTTATTTATTTTTTCGCCAAAATATTTTTTTTCGCAACCTTTTGTTTTTTCACTGCTTTCTCTTGTTTCAAGAATCAATTTTCATGATTTTTCAGATTGTCAATAACATTTTTCTTTGTTCATCATTCTTTCAAGAGCCAACAATTTTAACATTCATAAACAACAAGATTAAAATTATGCACTGTTCAAGCATACATTCAGAAAACAAAAAGTATTGTCACCACATCAATATAATTAAACTAAATTCAAGGATAAATTCAAGACTTATGTACTTCTTGTTCCTTTGAAAAACATTTTTCATTTAAGAGAGGTGAAGGATTCATGGAATTATTCATAGCTTTAAGACATAGTTACTAAATACTAATGATCATGAAGTAGAGACACAAAACATAAATAAACATAAAGCATAAAAATCGAAAAACATAGAAATAAGAACAAGGAATGAGTCCACCTTAGTGAGGGTGGCGCCTTCTTGAAGAACCAATGGTGCTCTTTGAGCTGCTCTATGTCTCTTCCTTGCTTCTGTTGCATGATCCCTAGTAATTTTGGTGCTCCTATCCTTAGTTGCTCCCAATAATTATGTGGAGGATAATTTATCCCCTGAGGTATCTCAGGGATCTCTTGATTTGCAGTCAAATGTTATACCACTGAGCTATAAACCCTTTAGATGAGTCTTTCCATCTCCCATGACTCAGAGGTGGAAGCTTTTGTCTTCGCTTTTCTCTTTTTTTTTTTTAGGTTTCTCTGGCCTTAGGTGCCATCAATGGTTTTAGAAAAACAAAAAGCTATGCTTTTACCACACCAAACTTAGAAAATTGCTCGCCCTCGAGTAAGAGAAGAAAGAAAAGATGAATAATAAGAAGAAGATATGGAGGAGATTGAGGGATGTGTGTATTCGGCTATATGGGTGGGATTGGGTGGGATAGAGAATTTGAATTTTGAAGGTAGGTGGGGTGTATGGGGAAGAGTGGATAGATGTAAGTGGTGAATGAAAAACAGAAGGGATGACCATGAATAGAGAGAGAGAGAGAGGGTGAGGTAGGTGGGGATCCTGTGGGGTCCACAGATCCTGAGATTTCCTGTGGGGTCCACAGATCCTGAGATGTCAAGGATTTACATCCCTACACTAATTAGGCATGTAGAATGCCTTTGCATACAATTCTGGCGTTTAAACGCCGAAGTGATGCTCAATCTGGGCGTTCAATGCCCAATTGTAGCATGTTTCTGGCGTTGAACGCAAGTTCCATACTTGTTTCTGGCATTCAGCACCAGATCCATGCTCTGTTCTGGCGTTGAACGCCAGCGAGATGCTCCTTACTGGTGTTTAAACGCCAGTAAGTCCTTCCTTCAGGGTGTGATTTTTCTTCTGCTGTTTTTGATTCTGTTTTTAATTTTAATATTTTTTTTGTGACTCCACATGATCCTGAACCTAATAAAACACAAAATAACAAAAAATAAAAATAAAATTAGATAAATAAAAATTGGGTTGCCTCCCAACAAGCGCTATTTTAATGTCACTGGCTTGACAGTGGGCTCTCATGGAGCCTTAGAAAAGTTCAGACCACGATGAAGTCCTCCCAACACCAAACTTAGAGTTTGAATGTGGGGTCTTCTCAACACCAAACTTAGGGTCTGGTTGTGGCCTCCCAACACCAAACTTAGAGTTTGACTGTGGGGGCTTTGTCTGACTTTGTATTGAGAGAAGCCTTTCATGCTTTCTCTCCAGTGTTATAGAGGGATGGCCGTGTGCCTTAAACATAAGGTAGTCCCCATTCAATTGAAGGACTAATTCTCTTCTGTTAACATCAATCACAGCACCTGCTGTGGCTAGGAATGGTCTTCCAAGGATGATGCATTCGTCCTCCTCCTTCCTAGTGTCTAAGATGATGAAATCAGCAGGGATGTAAAGGCCCTCAACCTTTACTAACACGTCCTCTACTAATCCATAAGCTTGTCTTACTGACTTGTCTGCCAATTGTAATGAGAATAAGGCAGGCTGTACCTCAATGATCCCCAACTTCTCCATTACAGAGAGTGGCATAAGATTTAGGCCTGACCCCAGGTCACACAGTGCCTTGTTTAAGTTCATGGTGCCTATGATGCAGGGTATTAAGAATTTGCCAGGATCTTGTCTCTTTTGAGGTAAAGTTTTCTGAACCCATGTATCTAGTTCACTAATGAGCAAGGGAGGTTCACCTTCCCAAGTCTCATTACCAAACAACTTGGCATTCAGCTTCGTGATAGCTCCTAAATATTGAGCAACTTGCTATCCAGTTACATCTTCATCCTCTTTAGAGGAAGAATAGTCTTGAGAGCTCATAAATGGTAGAAGGAGATTTAATGGAATCTCTATGGTTTCTATGTGAGCCTCAGATTCCTTTAGGTCCTCAATAGGGAACTCCTTCTTGCTTGAGAGACATCCCATGAGGTCTTCCTCATTGGGAGTCACGTCCTCCCCCTCCTCCTTGTATTCGTCCATATTGACTATGTCAATGGCCTTGCATTCTCTCTTAGGATTCTCTTCAGTATTGCTTGGGAGAGTACTGGGAGAAGTTTCAGTGACTTTTTTACTCAGCTGGCCCACTTGTGCCTCCAAATTTCTAATGGAGGATCTTGTCTCACTCATGAAACTTAAAGTGGCTTTTGACAGATCAGAGACTAAGTTTGCTAAACTAGAGGGGCTCTGCTCAAAATTCTCTGTCTGTTGCTGAGAAGATGATGAAAAAGGCTTGTTATTGCTGAGCCTGTTTCTTTCACCATTATTAAAGCCTTGTTGAGTCTTTTGTTGATCCTTCCATGAGAAATTTGGATGATTTCTCCATGATGAATTATAGGTGTTTTCATAAGGTTCACCCATGTAATTTACCTCTACTATTGCAGGGTTCTCAGGATCATAAGCTTCTTCAGAAGCTGCCTCTTTAGTACTGTTGGATGCATTTTGCCATCCATTCAGACTTTGAGAAATCGTGTTGACTTGCTGGGTCAACACTTTGTTCTGAGCCAATATGGCATTTAGAGAATCAATTTCAAGAACTCCCTTCCTCTGAGGCGTCCTATTATTCACGGAATTCCTCTAAGAAGTGTACATGAATTGGTTATTTGCAACCTTGTCAATAAGGTCTTGAGCTTCTGCAGGCGTTTTCTTTAGGTGAATGGATCCACCTGTAGAATGGTCCAGTGACATTTTAGAGAACTCAGATAGACCATAATAGAATATATTTAATATGGTCCACTCTGAAAACATGTCAGAAGGACACTTTTTGGTCATCTGCTTGTATCTTTCCCAAGCTTCATAGAGGGATTCACCATCTTTTTGCTTTAAGGTTTAAACATCCATTCTAAGCTTGCTCAGCTTTTGAGGAAGAAAGAATTTATCCAAGAAGGCCGTGACCAGCTTATCCCAGGAGTCCAGGCTATCTTTAGGTTGTGAGTTCAACCATGTTCTAGCTCTGTCTCTTACAGCAAAAGAGAAAAGCATGAGCCTGTAGACTTCAGGATCTACTCCATTCATCTTAACAGTCTCACAAATCTGCAAGAACTCAGTTAAAAACTAGTAAGGATCTTCAGATGGAAGTCCATGAAAGTTGCAGTTCTGTTGCATTAGAGCAACTAATTGAGGTTTCAGCTCAAAATTGTTTGATCCAATGGCAGGAATTGAGATGTTTCTTCCATCAAACTTGGACGTTGGTTTAGTGAAATCACCAAGCATCCTCCTTGCATTATTGTTGTTGGGTTCGGCTGCCATCTCCTTCTCTTGTTCGAAAATTTTAGAAAGGTTGCCTCTGGATTGTTGTAATTTAGCTTCTCTTAGTTTCCTCTTCAGAGTCCTTTCAGGTTTAGGATCAGCTTCAACAAGAGTGCTTTTGTCCTTGTTCCTGCTCATATGAAAGAGAAGAGAACAAGAAAAGAAGAGAAATCCTCTATGTCACAATAAAGAGGATCCTTATTATTAGTAGAAGAAGAAAAGAATAAAGAAAGGAGAATCCAAACACAAGGGTAAGGATAGAGGCAGTGATTGGAGATGAAGAGAGGTGAAGAGAAGTGTTAGTAAATGAATAAATAAATAGAAGAAGATGAGAGATAGAATTCGAAAAATAATTTTGAAAAGGAGTTAATGATTTTCAAAAATTAAAGATGAGATAGAATTAAAATTAAAATTTAAAACAATTAGTTAATTAAAAAGAATTTTTGAAAAAGAGGGAGGTATGTTCGAAAATTAGAGAGAGAAAAATTGTTAGGTGGTTTTGAAAAAGATAAGAAACAAACAAAAAGTCAAATAGTTAGTTGAAAAAGATTTGAAAGATAAGAATATAAGAAGTTAGAAAAGATATTTTAAAGTCAAATTTTTGAAAAAGATAAAATTTTGAAAAAGATATGATATAAAAGATAAGATAAGATAGATTTAATTTTTAAAATTAAAATTAATTACTTAACTAACAAGAAACTAAAAGATAAGATTCTAGAATTTAAAGATTGAACCTTTCTTAACAAGAAAGTAACAACTTCAAATTTTTGAATCAATCACATTAATTGTTAGCATAATTTTCGAAAATAAAGATAAAATTAAGAAAAAGAAAATTTGAAAAATATTTTTAAATTTTCAAAAATAATAAGATAAAAATGAAAAAGAATTGATTTTTGAAAAAGTTTTGAAAAGATAAGATTTTTAAAATTGAAAATTTGAGAGAGAAAAACAACAAAAATGACTCACAACATGAAAATTATGAATCAAAACTCATGATGCATGCAAGAACACTATGATGTCAAGATGAACACCAAGAACACTTTGAAGATCATGATGAACATCAAGAACATATTTTTGAAAAATTTTTGATGCAAAGAAAACATGCAAGACACCAAACTTAGAAATCTTTAATGCTTGGACTCTAACAAACGAAAAATGCATATGATAAACAACAAAAAAATACAAAACAAGAAAACATCAAGATCAAACAAGAAGACTTACCAAGAACAACTTGAAGATCATGAAGAACACTATGAATGCATGAATTTTCGAAAAATGCAAGAAATATTTTTAAAGCATGCAATTGACACCAAACTTAAAAATTGACTCAAGATTCAAACAAGAAACACAAAATATTTTTGGTTTTTTATGATTTTATGATTTTTTTATTTTTCTTTTATTTTTTTCGAAAACAAAGAAAAAATTTTGAAAAATATTTTTTGAAAACTTTTTGAAAAGAAAAATAAAAAGAAAATTACCTAATCTGAGCAACAAGACGAACCGTCAGTTGTCCATACTCGAACAATCCCCGGCAACATGGCCAAAAACTTGGTGGACGAAATTGTGATCATCAACAATGGCTCCAAAGACTTGGTGCTCTCAAACATAAATCACACTTTGTCACAACTCCGCACAACTAACCAGCAAGTGTACTGGGTTGTCCAAGTAATACCTTACGTGAGTAAGGGTCGATCCCACAGAGATTGTTGGTATGAAGCAAGCTATGGCCATCTTGTAAATCCCAGTCAGGCAGATTAACTAATTTAAGAGATTATTGGTTTTTAGAATAATAATAATAAATTAAATAGGAAACAAAGATAAAGTTACTCATGTAATCCAATGGTGGGAATTTCAGATAAGTGCATGGAGATGCTGTGTCCCTGTTGGATCTCTGCTTTCCTACTGCTTTCCTTCAATCCTTCTTACTCCTTTCCATGGCAAGCTGTATGTAGGGCATCACCGTTGTCAATGGCTACATCCCATCCTCTCAGTGAAAATGGTCCAAATGCTCTGTCACAGCACGGCTAATCATCTGTCGGTTCTCGATCATGTTGGAATTGAATCCCTTGATTCTTTTGCGTTTGTCATCACGCCCAGCAATCACGAGTTTGAAGCTCGTCACAATCATTCAATCCCGGAATCCTACTCGGAATACCACAAACAAGGTTAGACTTTCCAGATTCCCATGAATGCCGCCATCAATTCTAGCTTATACCACGAAGATTCTGATTAAGGAATCCAAGAGATATGTGCTCGGTCTAAGGTAGAACGAAAGTGGTTGTCAGTCACGTGTTCATAAGTGAGAATGATGATGAGTGTTACGGATCATCACATTCATCAAGTTGAAGTGCAACGAATATCTTAGAATAAGAATAAGTCGAATTGAATGGAAAATAGTAGTACTTGCATTGAAACTTGAGGTACAGCAGAGCTCCACACTCTTAATCTATGGTGTGTAGAAACTCCACCGTTGAAAATACATAAGTGATGAAGGTCCAGGCATGGCCGAATGGCTAGCCCCCAAAATATGATGTGAATTCGAAAATAAGGGAGAAGGACCAGATACGTGGTCAAAAGACACTGAATACAATAGTAAAATGTTCTATTTATACTAAACTAGCTACTAGGGTTTACAGAAGTAAGTAATTGATGCATAAATCCACTTCCGGGGCCCACTTGGTGTGTGCTTGGGCTGAGCTTGATCTATCCACGAGCTGAGGCTTCTCTTGGAGTTGAATGCCAAGTTGTAACATGTTTTGGGCGTTCAACTCTGGTTCGTGACGTGTTTCTGGTGTTTGACTCCAGAATGCAGCATGGAACTGGCATTGAACGCCAGTTTACGTCATCTAATCACGAATAAAGTATGAACTATTATATATTGCTGGAAAGCTCTGGATGTCTACTTTCCAACGCCGTTGAGAGCGCGCAATTTGAGTTCTGTAGCTCTAGAAAATCTATTTTGAGTGCAGAGAGGTCAGATTCCAACAGCATCAGCATTCCTTTGTCAGCCTCCTATCAGAGTTTTGCTCAGGTCCCTCAATTTCAGCCAGAAAATACCTGAAATCACAGAAAAATACACAAACTCATAGTAAAGTCCAGAAATGTGAATTTAGCATAAAAACTAATGAAAACAACCCTAAAAGTAACTAGATCATACTAAAACTACCTAAAAATAATGCCAAAAAGCGTATAAATTATCCGCTCATCAGGGAACAAGATTTACAAAATTCAGCAGCGTCTTTAAAAAGAGTAGGCCACCAGAATCCACAGTCTAAGATTTTTCTAGCTGTTCTTTGAGGGCCAAAGTGTCCTCCACTCTCAGATGAGTGACAGGCCTCTAAAATGGACTAAAATTCTGATTGAGACACACACCTTCTAATTACCTGGTCAGCACCACATCTCCATAAATATGGGTCATCCCATATATAATATTTAGACTCGCTTTTCAGCTTGTCTCTTTGGTGCTTAGTAAAGTTTGGAGGAAAAGTGCGTCTAACTTGATAATTAGCGACAGGTCTTACCAAGGGACTACCTCAGATACTGCTTGTAGGTTATCAAATGGAAAATTATTAGCTATAAGAGTAGAGTCATCTTTAATGTGCTCAAGGCAACTCAAGTGGTCTGCCACTAGATTCTGGTTACCACTCCTATCCTTTATTTCTAAATCAAATTCTTTTAGTAGTAGTATCCAACGTATAAGCCTTGGTTTGGATTCCTTTTTAGCTAATAAATACTTTAGAGCTGCGTGGTTTGAATACACTACTACCTTAGCACCAAGTAAATAGGCTCGAAATTTATCCAGAGCAAAAACAATAGCAAGAAGCTCTTTTTCAGTAGTAGTGTAGTTAGACTGAGCAGTGTCTAAAGTCTTAGACGCATAAGCAATGACAAAAGGATCTTTACCTTCACGTTGAGCCAGTGCTGCTCCTACTGCATGGTTGGAAGCATCGCACATGATTTCAAAAGACTGGCTCCAGTCAGGTCCTCTCACAATTGGAGCTTGAGTCAGGGTAGTCTTCAGCTTATCAAATGCTTGTTTGCAATCCTCGCTAAACTCGAACTCGATATCTTTCTGTAGTAACTTGGATAGGGGAAGTGCTACTTTACTAAAGTCCTTAATGAATCTTCGGTAAAAACCTTCATGGCCAAGGAACGAACGAACTTCCCTCACAGATGAGGGGTAAGGCAAACTAGAAATAACATCAACCTTTGCTGGATCTACAGAAATGCCAGTATTAGACACAACATGTCCTAGTACAATTCCTTATCTTACCATAAAATGACATTTTTCAAAATTCAATACAAGGTTTGTACTGACACATCTATCTAGTACTCTAGATAAACTATCTAAGCAAAGGCTAAAGGAATCACCATAAACGCTAAAATCATCTATAAAAACCTCCATACAGTCCTCAAGAAGGTCATAGAAAAGACTCATCATGCACCTTTGGAAAGTAGCTGGTGCATTACACAAGCCAATGGGCATTCTCTTATAGGCAAAAGTCCCAAAAGGACATGTAAAAGTAGTATTTTCCTGATCTTTAGGGGCTATATGAATTTGGAAATAGCCTGTGTAACCATCTAAAAAGCAATAATGTGATTTACCTGACAGGCGATCCAGGATTTGATCAATGAATGGAAGAGGGTAGTGATCCTTACGAGTGGCTTAGTTGAGACGCCTATAATCAATGCAGACCCTCCAGGTGTTTTGTACTCTGGTCGCTATGAGCTCTCCATGCTCATTCTTCACTGTAGTGACTCCATACTTCTTGGGCACCACTTGTACTTGGCTCACCCATTCACTGTCTGAGATGGGGTAAATAATATCTGCCTCTAATAGTCTGGTCACTTCCTTCTTGACAACCTCTAAGATAGTGGGGTTCAGTCTTCTTTGGGGTTGACGAACGGGTCTTGCTCTTTCTTCTAAAAAGATTCTGTGCTCACAAACTTGAGGGTCGATGCCTACTATGTCTGCCAAACTCCACCCAGTTGCTTTCTTGTGCCTCCTTAGCACACTAAGTAACTGCTCTTCCTGTTGAGAAGTGAGGTCCCGTGCAATGATAACTGGAAACTTCTGCTTGTCCTTGAGGTAAGCATATTTGAGGTGTGGAGGGAGGGGTTTCAAGTCTAACTTCTGTTCATGGTCAGGCTTTGGATTGTCTGGAGTTGGTGGCAATGGTAAAGTACTTTCATTGTCCTCAGAATTCTCCACACTCGGACCTTGTCCTATTTACTTCTCTTCAAACTCCTCCTGGTGAACTTCAGCTACGGTGTCATCTATGATGTCACACTGGAGGATAGAATGATCTTCTGGAGGGTGCTTCATAACTCCATTCAGATTGAAGCTTACTACTCGGCCGTCTATTTCAAAAGAGTATGTTCCTGCAAAAGCATCTAATTTGAACTTCGAGGTCTTCAAGAAGAGTCTTCTGAATAGGATTGATGATGGCTTCTCTGAGACATTTTGGGACATCTCCAGGATGTAAAAATCAATGGGAAAAGTGAGACCTTTAATACCCACTAATACATCTTCAGCAACTCCAGCCACTGTAATAATACTTTTATCTACTAACACAAAACGAGCTGCCGACTTTTTTAAGGGAGGGAGCCTCAAAACATCATATACAGATAAAGGCATTATACTAACACATGCTCCTAAATTACACATGCAGTCAGAAAATATCACACCTCCAATGGCACAGTTAACCATGCATGGGCTTGGGTCACTACATTTTTCAGGTATATTTCCCATTAAAGCAGATATAGAACTACCTAAAGGAATAGTTTCTAATTCATTAATTTTGCCTTTATGTATGCATAAATCCTTTAGAAACTTTGTGTATTTAGGTACCTGTTGAATAACATAAAAAAGGGGAACAGTTACCTCAACCTTTTTGAATATTTCTACCATTTTGGAATCATGTTCTAACTGCTTCCTGGGCTTCCTTGCAAGTTGTGGAAATGGAATAGGAATGCCGTTCTCTACAGTGTCTGCGTCATTTGGTGCTTCTTCCAGTGATTTAGCATCTTCCTCCTCAGCCATGTCCTGTATACCCTTTTCTTCCTCAACATCTTCTATTTCCACTACCTCTTCAGCTGAGGCGTGTTCAGGTGGGTTTGGCTCTTCCTGACTCCTCTCTTGCAATGTGGTTCCGGACCTTAGGGTGATGGCATTAATGCCACCCTTTGGATTGGGTAATGGTTGAGAGGGGAGTCCACCAGAGCTTGAGGACTGGTTGTTGGAGTTGTTCAGCAATCCAATCTATGAGACAAGGGCTCACAAAGTAGAATTCAGACTATTCAGAGTAGCAGTAAAGTTGTTTTCCATGGCCTGTTGTCTTTGATCAATAGATTGTAGTAACTCATCATTAGGAGATGAAGAGGGATAAGTGATCTAAGAGGTCTGCTAAGATGCTTGAGGCTGTCTTAAATGAGGTGCTCTGTAGGTCTGATTCTGATTCTGCTGCCTGAAGTTGTTATTGTTATTCTACCTCTGATTTCCATTGTTATCTCTGCCTCCTCTTGTTAGAATTATCTCTCCAGCCTTGGTTAGAGTTATCCTGCCATCCATGGTTATAGCTGCCACCTTTATTTGTACCCTTAATTGGGGCGGTCATAGAAGTTATGAGTGGCTGCTACAGTGTGGTCTTCCGGTTGGAGTTGCAGACACTCATCAGTGTAATGACTGTAATCTGTACAGATTCCACATACTCTTTGTGGAACCAACTGCTGGCTGTGCTGTGGTGGAGAAGGCTGAACTTGCTGAGCCTGTTGTTGACTTAGTTGCATCTGCTTCAGCAAGTTAGTCATTTCACATAAGCTCTGAGCTATAGCAGCAATCTCTTTGCTAGTGGATACCTCTGCAACAGCTCTTGACCAACTTTGTTTCTGCCTGTGATTCCTAGTAGATTTAGCTAAGTCGCTGATCAATTGCCATGCTTTTTCCGTAGTCTTGTACTTTTTCATAGACCCATTACTAGCACCTTCCAATGTGGTCCTATCTTGAGATTTCATGCCCTATGTAAAGTAGCGAGCAACACTATCTTGTGAATCATATGGTGGGGACATGCTTCTAGAAGATTATTGAAGCGTTCCAAGTATTCATAGAGAGTCTCAGATTCATCCTGAACGATCATGGACATGTCTTTTCTCAATTTATCGGCAACCTCAGCTGGGAGAATTTCTCTAAAAATTATCTTCTAAGCATATTCCAGTTGGAAACAGTTGTTCCGGGTTGAGTGTAGTACCACTCTCTTACCTTTCCCTCAAGAGAGAATGGGAAGGCTTTTAACAGAATGGAAGTTTCATGAGTGCCATCACGCTTAACAGTAGAACAAGCAGTCTAAAAATCTCTAAGGTGCTTGATAGGCTCTTGAGCAGGTAAGCCATGAAACTTGGGCATCAAGTTGAGTAGCAAAGACTTTATTTCAAAATCCACAGCCACTGCTGGGTGGTGTGCCTAGAATGCTTGTAGTGTAAAATCAGGGGCTCCTTCCTCCTGGATAGTGACTCTCCTTGGTGCTGCCATGTCACCTGCACATAAATCAACTGGATCAGTAGAGATGGAGCTTGTTTCTTCCTTAGATGACGTTTTAGGTTCGTCCTCAGAGAGGACTCGCCGATGCCGAGCTTGCCTTATATGTGAAATAGTTCTTTCAATCTCAGGGTCAAATATTGGCAAGCTTGGATCAGGAAGTGAACGCGTCATTTAATGAAAGAAACGTACAGCTCATAGTGATAAAATAAAAAGAAGAAATTGCAATTAAATAAATGCCAATCAATAAATTAGTACACTGTTGCAACTCCCCGGCAACGGCACCAAAATTTGACGTGGCAGAAATTGGCGAGTTAAGAAATTATTAATAGAAATACGTTGCAAGTACAGTCCTTAACCAGCCGAAAATCCGCTTATCAATTTAGAAGGGTTGTCACAATATTGAAATTAAAATACTGGGAGTATGAATCCCAGGTCGTCTCCCAACGAGTTGCAGAAAGATGTGCTATTTTATCAATCAGGTGTTTTCAAAAATGGTTGAGTTGATAAAACGGAAATTAATTTAGAGAATTTAATTAATTTTAAATAAAAGCCTTGACTGGGAGTAGATTAGTTGGAAGCCCTATTCTTGTTGAAGTACTCTCAAGATTAATTAATAATTGGAAGTTGCTCTGCTTAGTTATCGCTTACTAGGTAAAGGAAAGTCAAGCAAGTTAGAAAGCTGTTTCTAGTCACAAGTCCTAATCCTTTCTCTTGGGAAGGACTAGTGTCAATGATTAGAGGGTGATCTAACAATAAATCCAATTATAATTTCTCTCTTGAGTGATTCAACTCAAGGTTTCCTTTCAATCATCTCACAATCAAGTTATGGAACTACTCACTCATCATAATTATAAACTTCACAGAATCAATGAGGAAAATAAAAGAAGACATAATAATTAATAATGAAAGAGATTAATTGAAAATAAAAATAGTCTATATTAATAACTTGTGAAAATAATCAAATGTCAACTCTGGAGGAATTAGGAATATGGAAGAATAAATGAAAAGTAAATAACAGAATATAATGAATAGTACCGGAGGTAGACTCTTCTCAAAAGCTAAAGCCAAAACCTTCAAAATCCTAATTATGAATGTTTAAGTGTGTAAACCTAGGGGAGGAGTAAATTCAGATCTAAAAACTAAAAATTATGCGGAATGAATGTTGTTCCTTGTCTCTGCATGTTCCCTGGCTCTAATCTGTGTTTCTGGGTCGAAAACTGGGTTGAAATCCGGCCCAGAAACTCTGCCAGCGACTTCTGAAATTCTGCAGATCATGCACGTCACGCGACCGCGTCGTCCACGCGTTCGCGTCACTCAGTGTTTCTCGTATCACACGTGCACGTCATCTACGCATTCGCGTCGTTCATGCGGTTCCAATCCGCGTGGTTGCGTTAGGCACGCGAGCGCGTCACTGTGATTTCTTCCTTTTCGCGCGGTCGCGTCAGCCATGCGACCGCGTGACTTCTCACTTGTTATCTCCTCAATTCTTTTTGTTTCTTCCATTTTTGCATGCTTCCTTTCCATCCTTTAAGCCATTCCTGCCCTGTAATTTCTGAAATCACTTAACATACATATCAAGGCATCTAATGGTAATAAGAGAGGATTAAATAAAAGAAAATAAAAGCCAAGAAGCATGTTTTCAATCATAGAGTATTTTTTGGAAGGAATTGTAATTACATGCAAATCATATGAATAAGTGGGAAAAGACTTGATAAAACCACACAATTAAACACAATATGAATCATAAAATAGTGGTTTATCACCCTCTATTCCTACTTTCTGTTTAGTTAGGTTTACGAACCTTAGTTTTCTTTGCATGCAAGTAATCTTGTTTCCTGAGCGTTGCACTTTTTATTTTGCGATTTTACTTTATCCGCTTTTCAAGGCTCCTCATATGCTGTATCTTTTTCAATATTATTATGTATATATTTTATCTTAGAGTTCGTAATACCACACCACCTCTATTTTACAGATTAAGCGTAACGCTCTGTGTGGTAGGGTGTTACAGACGAAGTCGGATTAACTCTTCTTAATTATCATGTTTTTGGTTAATGATAACTTGGATAGGAAACCTTAACTCTCAATCCTTACCAAGATATCTTTTAGCAATTAAATTTTTTTGTTTGCTGTTTAATTTTTTTGTCATTTAATTTCTTGTCTTTTGCATTTCAAACCCCATTTTCTCATAGCTAATGATACGCACACCTGATTATAATTCCTTTGAGAGATGACTCAGAATTTAATATTTTCGATTTTTATTGACTTGAATTTGTGACAAACAAATTAAACTCTGATACGAGTCATTTACTGGTTTAGAACTATACTTACGAGAAAATTGTTTTTTAGAGATTCCGAATCGACGTCTGATATAAAAAAAATAACAATTTTATAAACATATGTCAAAATCAGATCCAACAATCTAATAAATAAGAGAATTTTAAAATTACAATAGAAAAGAGAAAAAATGGATAAAAGTAATAGAAAGAGGCAAAAGAGAGAAAGAAATGAGGAGGAGATAGCGATGACAAAAAGAGGATCCGCTACCATCACCGAACAAGGAATGGTTGCAATGCGACGAAAACACAGGTCGGAACAAACATGACTGTGGCTGGAGAGCTCTGCTTACAACTTATGGTTGAGAGCTGCTTGCAGGCGTTGATGTTCTTGAGGACGACTTCATTGAGGCCAAAGAGGTGCTTATGACCTTCCTTCAGCATCAATTAAATGTCGTACGATTGAATGTTGAAATCCACACCATTGTTTCTTGTTTGTGATCATTGAAGAAAGAGAGAGAGGAAAGGAAAAAGTGTTAGGAAAATTTTAATTAGGATATTTTGTAGTTTTATTTATTTAAGTTTTTTTTATCTTAAATTAAATAAAATATTGAGATATAATTCAGTTTTATACACTTTATACTAAACACGTATACATAAATTTAATTAGTCATTTTTTAAAATTTTATCTTTTAATTTTTTGTTTCTCAATCTAAATTTTTCTTCTAAATACTACTTTAGAGATGTAGTTGATGAAAGGAATTTATCCTCTCTTAACTCTGAAAGATTCAAACTTTAATTTAGACACGAAGAAATTTTAAAACTTTGAACTAGCTATGGAAGTGTTTAATGCTAGCAAAAAATTAGTTGTCTTATGCATGATAGATACTTCATTTATGAACGGAAAAAAAAAAGAGTGATTATGTACAAAAGTATGCATCACATTTCCTAACAAGTTTATGTTATTTTCCATTAAATTAGTATTATATCCTGGAACAGTTACATAAGACAGATAGATAAAGAAATTTACAAGAGAAAATCTTAAATTAAGATGTGGAATGGGCTATATGAGCATCAGGATTCATGATCACCAGGCTGTAGCATAGGAAACCAAAAGTTAACAATGACCTCTTCAAGTCTTTATTCACATGTGATCATTTAATATTTCCATAAGTTTGATTATTAATATAATTTAAGTTTAAAATAGCGACGCTGGTCATAGGACAATTTTATATTATTTAAACTAAAGCAGAATATAGCATAGCACAGAGCCAGCTGATCCACATGCATGTGATCGGATCCAGTATTTATTTATTAATTAAATTCGTTTTATATCACCATTCATTATAAACCTACCAAGCTAATAATATAATAAGCTTATCAGTCCAGAGAGTTCAATCTCAACAAACCAGTCACGAGCTAAGTAGAATTATTCTTGCGTGGATAGTAAAGAATATTCAAGTCAACCATGAATCTACATTTATACGTACGAAGGAATCTGATCTTTTTAGATTTGTGATATCGTAAGAGTATATATTTGAGATATAACTATGTATGTATTTTTTTATTTGCTTAAAATTTTTATGTAATTTTTTATATGATATATCAAAATTTTTATAATTTAAAAATTTATGTAAATTTACGCAAAATCTTAAAAAAAATTTACATAAAAAATGAATTAAAAATAAATTATTCATGTAATATTTTATTTATTTAAATTTTTTAAAAAATAATTTTACGACCGTATACAAGAGTTCAAAGAATTACAATTAAAAAAGGGAAAAAAAGATGTAATCATTTACACTATCTAGCTATAAAAACCTAATAGCACTACAAGAAAAAAAAGTCAACGGTCATGCTTTCTTTTGTCACGCTTTACAACTATCAAAACACAATTTTTTATTTGCCTAACTGAGTCATTCAATCATTGTTGTTCAGTTCATCAATTGTCGTCGGGTTGACTTCCACTCACTTGAGGTATTACTTGATACGACTCAGTGTACTTGTCGGTTAGTTTGTGGGTATTCAAAATTCCGCATCAGTTACGACCTGCATCTGAAAAATAACAACATATGGTATGAGAACTGGGTTCTCTGTATAGTAACAGTGCCCAATAGATAAGATATAAGGCTCCGAGAAGGCAAAGGCGATCCTAGAACTTCACATCGATACAAAGATTCAAACTTAAAGAAATATATAATTAACCATAACGGGATAATCTAACTTCAGGATTTCGATTCTAACTATAGCCACCACTGTCCCACAGTCTTCACCAACCTACCCTTTATGCGATCCCATCGCCACTGCCTACTAATCTTCCTCAATCCCAACACAACACAATTGATGCAAACAAGTAAAGCATAATTAATTTACATATACAGCAAGTAAATCAATTAGCAATTAGGCATATTATTTAATTAGGCATAACTCAAGAAATCGAAGAAAGCAAGCACGTAAAAAATGCATACGATAAATGCCTACCTTATTTGGCTTGTGATATCACTTGTCGATTCAAAGTTGCCAACCCACACATCCTTTCGGATGTCGCCTTTCTGCCACATCCCTGGGATATAGTGCCCGACTCACTGTGTGCACCCTGAGATATAATGCTTGGCTCACTTTTATGCGCAACCTTGGGATATAGTGCTTGGCTCATTCATATGCGCAACCCTAGTATATAGTACCCAGCTCACTCTCAACCCTAGGATATAGTTCCTGACTCTTATGGCAAGAAAGATTATGCAAGCTGGACACTACATTAGCCCTCACATCTGAATATAGGCGGGAGACTGTCACAGCCCTTACGTCAGCGCCGCTACCTCGACAAGCGGGATTAAACCATTATCTTTGTCAGGGACATAGCGACTTACCAATCAATGAATATCATAATTATGATACAGTGATTACTACTCGTACTTCAACAAATTCGTCAACCTCAATCTTTTCTAATTTCTCATCAACTTTCATTTTTTCAACTCATCAAATTCATCCTCATTTCTCAAGTTCTTCTAAGTTCATAAACCATTCATATATAATATTGTTCAACCTCATTCATTTCTCAATTTATATTCATTTCTCAATCATCATCAACATAACACCCCACCATGTCTACACAAGTTAACCCTTCCACAGAATTTTTCAAGCCTAGGTCACCGGCTCTAAACTCATAACAAAATAACCTTTTTAATTCACTGATAAGAGAGAATTATACCAATTCGTAATTAAATAGATTTCCATTGTAAGTATAATCCGAACCGGTAATGAATCCTCTCAATCAAATTTAATTCAAAAGGATAGTCACATTCAAACCACAATTAACCGAGAGTATTTAGACTCTCGGGTCGTTCTCCCTAGGAACTAGTGACAACAAGTGCATACAATTTCGGTTGTTGAAGGCAAAAGGGGATGTTCAATGAAGAAGCAAGCAATAAAGACAGAGAAATAAAAGAACGAGACAAAATTGCAATTAATAAACTAATAAAGAAATAAAAGAACTATGTATGTAATGTGAACAAGCAAAACTATAAAGTAATGAAAAAGTGGTTTAAAACATAAATAAAACCTTGACTTGGGATGAGTTATGGAATCCCTTCCTTGCCATAACCACAACTATGATAATTATGATGGATTAATCTCACTAAATCAACCCTCACATCGGAGAGTAAGTCAAGTGAGCATAATTGTTAAAAGAGCTAACTTACTAATTACCTTAGTAAAGAGCTAACGTAAGTGGAAACAGTAGCAACTAACAACCCAAGAATTATCACTAAATATTGGACATTATGGCTCTAGTAATCCATACACTCATTTTTCCCATGCCAAGGGGTGGAAATCTACCCCATAACTAAGATTGGTATTTCATCAAACACATAGAAGGCATGAACATAAAACATGGCAAAATTAGAAAAATGGTAAAAACTATGAACCATAAATGATTAAAATCAATAAATGCAACTCAAACAAACATAAAATAAGCATCAAACATCAAATTAAACAACTAGAAATCCAAAATTGTAAAGCAAAGTAAATATTGACAAGAGAAATAGAAATATGAGAAAATGTAAAACAAGTAGTGTATTTGAAAGAGACAATTAAAGAAATACTTACACTGTAAAATTGCGAAATCCAAAAGCAAGACTTGAAGTATAAAATGCTAAAAATTCTAACTAAACCCTAAGAGAGAATTCCCTAATTTACACTACTCCTACTCCTATTATGTAAAACTATGGAAAATTATGTCTAAGTCCTAATGCCTTTAAATGTGTTGAATTCCCCTTCATATAGTATCAAAATTCAGCCTTCAAGCCTTCAAAAATGGGCCAAGAGGCCTCCAAATTTGCGCAGCACACGTTTCATTAATGCAATCACGTGCAGGGACCTGTGCGGACGCACAGACGTGTGCGTGCGCACACTCGGCTGAAAGATGACTTGTGCGTACGCACAGGTGCTTGTGCACACGCACACTTCTGTGTGTGCTTTTCCTTGTTTTCTTCATGTTTTCTCCCTTGTACATGCTATCTTCCAAATTTGGCCATCCATTCTTGCTTTCAAGGCCTGAAATTACTCACAAACTGTATCACGGCATCGAATGAAATAAAAGTGGAATTACTTTGCTCTATTAAAGCACAAAATTGCATTTTTTCACATTTAGGATCAATTTAGGGATCAAACACAAAAGTATACTATTTGAGTGCTTAAGTGTGAGTTCATATGCTAGAATCCATTGAAATCAAGGCAAAATATATCAAAAAATATGGACTCATCAATTCCCCCACACTTAAACAATAGCATGTCCTCATGCTAAACTAACAAGGGGAGTGATCAAAGGGGAAATCAACTTATTAAATGTAACTATCTATATGCATGCAAGTATGTATATACTATATATAACTATATATACTATAGTATCCTATTGAATTGGTGAAAATAAATAATCAAATTCCCAAGCAAATATATAGACATATATTGCTAAGCAAAGAATTAATTCAACGTAATCAAAATCTATAGAATTGACTTATTCATCAAAATAAAGCAACTTACAAGAATACATGATAAGAAGTATGGAAACATAGAGTTGAGTGATCGAACCCTCACTGGGTGTGTATACACTCTTAACGCTCGGTGTTTTAGGGTCTAATCACTCAAGTCTCCTCCTAATCATACTTTCAAGGATTTGCTTTTCATCTAACAATCAACAAATATGTGATGCATGAATGCAAGTATTATGAGGTCTTTAGAGGGATGTAATCGGGTTAGGGTTAAGGTAGGATAAATATAGCTAAGTGGACTAAGGAATTGGATCTTTGATTAGCTCAAGTGTCCAACTCAACCTACATCAACCAAATAACAAAATATGCAACCTAACTTCCCATAATCACACTTTTTATACACATTCATGCATCATTTTCATCCACATCCACATATGTATTTCTTATTCATATATTTTTTTTCTTTTTCTTTGGGGCAACCTTTGTCCCTTCATATTATATATATTTTTTTCATATATATGTTTTTTCTATTTCTTTTTCTTCTTCTATGACAGATGCATATAGTTAAAAAAAATTGATACATGAATACATGAAACACACTCTTCAACCTAAGCTAATCAAAGATGCAATTCAAGCTAATTCATGGTTTTTCGCATACGGTTGTGATGTGCTAGCAATTAGAACAAATGGGATTAAGAGGCTCAAAAGGGGTTAACAAAGGTAAATGCAAGGGTAGGACCATATGGATTAGTGAGTTTAATACAAAAATGGCCTTAATCATGCTAAATGCATTCAAAATATCAAACACCTGAAATAAAGAATCAAGCAAAACCAAGATTACAATCATAGAAGGAGCATAGCACACAATGAACAAAAATAGTGGTTAAAATGTGTAACCGCTCATTATGGCTCAACAACTCACAAGGTTGCTTTGTTCTATCTCTCTTCTATGTTCAATAAAAAAAAATCATTCAAGCAAGTTTTAAAATAATTTTCCAAATCAATTCAATAGAATGCCCTTGAAACAAAATTCTTGAAAATTCTTTTGTTGTATTTTACCAAAGTTATTTCCTATATATGTATGTATGTATGTTGTGATGGATGCAATTTCAAAATCTTTCCTAGTTCTATTCCTAATTTTCAACATCGCAAAAACTAACATGAACAATTAGGACAAAATTGAACTAGGTGCTATGCTATTCACAACATCCAATCACAACTTCTATCTATAAAATATATACCATGCAAAAGATGCAAAATGCAATAGATATAAACTATGAAGAAAATGCAATGCAACAATAAAAAATACTCCAAATATCTACAAGAAACATAATAAAAGAAAACAAAAATAGAATGCAAAATGTTCGGAAAAGAAAATTTACGCCCCAAAAAATGGTGAATTCCCTCCCCCCCCCCCACATTTAAACGTTTTCACTGTCCTTCGTGCACAAACACGATCCTGGGGGTGTCTCTCAAGAGCACCACCTTCAGTTGGTGGATGCGAGGGCTCGGGTTGCATGGAAATTGCGAAGTTCAATGCATTCTTGGCATCTCCCTCTTCGGCGTCCTTTTCCTCTCCCAGCTCCTTGCCTTTATTTCTCATCCTAAAAAAGAATGGATAAAGTATAATTAGGAATCCTAGGGCAAGCAGCATAAAAGGGTAAAGGAGTAAGTAAATAAGCATCTAATTCAGGAAGTTTGTATAGAGGTGTGGTATGATAAAAAAATATTAGCCATGTGTGTATTCCAATTATGCATGCGGTTGGAACACACACACAATGGCCGGTGAAAATGGCATCCACTCAATTAAAAAGTAAGCATATGTGTCTCAATTAGATGGCCTAGGTTGCAATTAAAGAATAAGCAAGAGAGGAGGCATAAACAACCTAGGTAACCACAAAAGTGAATTGAGTATTTGATATTGGATATTGAAATTGTATTGCAAGTGAAAGCGCAAAATTGATAGATGATAGCACAATCAATAACCAATGTAATAATAAACCAAAAACTCCTTATTCATCATAAAACATAAAGAAAAGGTCACATGGTAAGATAATTTTTACTAAAAGTGATAAGTTTGATAAGAATCAAGTTGAGTCACTCAAACAAATCCAAGGCATTAACAAGGAACAAGTATTGGACATGTAATGAATGTAATATGAAAATCATGATGAACGAGTAATGTCCAACTCAAATCATGTAATCCAATACACTTACATAATTTTTCCTAGTAGTACAATGAAAACAAGAATTATCGGATCCACTAGGCACTAGTATAACAAAGCAAAGAATAAGTGCATTGGTGAAATCTAATCAAGAAGCAACCCAATCAACATCAAACAAACACTTGCAATTTATATAAATAGAAACAACTAAAGTAAAACTAATATAATAACTAAAATGAAGATGAAATGCAAAGAAAACTAAGTAAAGTAAGTAGAAAAACATGGAAAACGCAAGAAAGGGGAGGGGTGGAGGTGGCGGAAGTGCTTAGGGCTTAATTGAAAGTGCATTAAAAATTTTGCCCAAAACAGCACCTGCGCTTACGCACACCAGGCGGGACAGGGTGGGTGTACGCTTGCACCAAGCGTGCGAGCGCTCCGGACAGAAAGGGGGTCAAGACGTGTGCGTGTGCACAAGCTCGTGTGCACGCACAGAAATCTTTTTTTTACTCTTTTTTTTTAAGCAAGGATCATGTGTGCGTGTGCAAATAGGTACATGCGCGCGCACAGAAACAAAAAAGGTTGGGGTTCATGCGCACAGCTATGCCAACGCTCCCACCAAAAGGGATGCAAGTTGGCGTGCGGCCGCACAGAGAACGTGAAAAGAAGGTTGCGTGCGTATGCACAATCATGTGTGCACGCACAAAATGTAAGAACATAGGGATGTGCACACACAAGGGGTGCGAGCGCTCCAAACAGAGGGCTTATATACAAGTGTGCGTACGCACGGGTCGATGCGTACGCACAGGACGCAGAAAACAGAAGTTGCATGCGCACGCACAGATGCCCTACTTTCCAAAAAAATTTCTTTAAAATCTAAGGTGCCAAGCCTTAGCTCATCCAAAATTCAACCCCAAATCATTCAAAAATCCATAAACGCATGATCCATATGAAAATTAACCTACCAAACTCAAAATTAAACTAATCCTAGGCTAACTAAGACATGCAAGCATGCAATAAACCAAGACTATAAACAAGAAAAGTGTAAGAGCAATGTTACTATGGTGGGGTGTCTCGCACCTAGCACTTTGGTTTATAGTCCTTAAGTTGGACTTGTTGAGGAGACTCTTATTAGGGTGGCTTGTGTTTCCACTCCTCCTTGAATCTCCATCCATGCTTGGTCCTTAAAGCTCCTCCAGGATCCCATATCCTAGGCTCCCGGTCTCCTTCCTGTTGATCTCTATGCTCCTGATGAGCAGATAATTTATACGCTTTTTAGCATTGTTTTTAGGTAGTTTTTAGTAGGATATAGCTACTTTTAGGGATGTTTTTATTAGTTTTTATGATAAATTCACATTTCTGGACTTTACTATGAGTTTATGTGTTTTTCTGTGATTTTAGGTAATTTCTGGCTGAAATTGAGGGACCTGAGCAAAACTCTGATAAGGAGGCTGACAAAGGACTGCTAATGCTGTTGGAATTTGACCTCTCTGCACTCGAAATGGATTTTATGGAGCTACAAAACTTCAAATGGCTTGCTCTCAATGGCTTTGGAAAGTAGACATCCAGAGCTTTCCAGCCATGCATAATAGTTCATACTTTATTCGTGATTAGAAGACATAAACTGGCGCTCAACGCCAGTTCCATGCTGCATTCTAGAGTCAAACGCCAGATACACGTCACGAACCAGAGTTGAACACCCAAAACACATTACAACTTGGCATTCAACTCCAAGAGAAGCCTCAGCTCGTGGATAGATCAAGCTCAGCCCAAGCACACACCAAGTGGGCTCCGGAAGTGGATTTATGCATCAATTACTTACTTCTGTAAACCCTAGTAGCTAGTCTAGTATAAATAGGATAGTTTACTATTGTATTAGACATCTTGGGTCTCAGTTTCATTTTATTCATCTTAGGAGACTATTGATCACGTTTTGGGGCTGGCCATTCGGCCATGCCTGGACCTTCATCACTTATGTAATTTTAATGGTGGAGTTTCTACACACCATAGATTAAGGGTGTGGAGCTCTGCTGTACCTCAAGTTTCAATGCAATTACTACTATTTTCTATTCAATTCCGCTTGTTCTTATTCTAAGATATTCGTTGCACTTCAACATGATGAATGTGATGATCTGTGACACTCATCATCATTCTCACCTATGAACGCGTGACGGACAACCACTTCCGTTCTACCTTAGACCAGGCGAATATCTCTTGGATTCCTCAATCAGAATCTTTGTGGTATAAGCTAGAATTGATGGCGGCATTCATGGGAATCCGGAAAGTCTAACCTTGTCTGTGGTATTCCGAGTAGGATTCCAGGATTGAATAATTGTGACGAGCTTCAAACTCGCGATTATTGGGCGTGATGACAAACGCAAAAGAATTAAGAGATTCTATTCCAACATGATCGAGAACCGACAGATGATTAGCCGTGCTGTGACAGAGCATTTGGACCATTTTCACTGAGAGGATAGGATGTAGCCATTGACAACGGTGATGCCCTACATATAGCTTGCCATGGAAAGGATTAAGAAGGAATGGATGAAAGCAATAGGAAAGTAGAGATTTAGAAGGAACACAACACCTCCATGCACTTATCTGAAATTCCCACCATTGAATTACATGAGTAACTCTATCTTTATTTTCGGTCTTATTTATTTAGTATTCGAAAACTCCATAACATTTATTATCCGCCTAACTGAGATTTACAAGATGACCATAGCTTGCTTCATACCAACAATCTCCGTGGGATCGACCCTTACTCACGTAAGGTATTACTTGGACAACCCAGTGCACTTGCTGGTTAGTTGTGCGGAGTTGTGACTAAGTGTGATTCACGTTTGAGAGCACCAAGTCTTTGGAGCCATTGTTGATGATCACAATTTCGTGCACCAAGTTTTTGGCGCCGTTGCCGGGGATTGTTCGAGTTTGGACAACTGACGGTTCGTCTTGTTGCTCAGATGAGGTAATTTTCTTTTTATTTTTCTTTTCAAAAAGTTTTTAAAAATATTTTTCAAAATTTTTTTCCTTGTTTTCGAAAAAAAAAATTTATTCAAAATTTTTAAGAATGAATTCTAGTGTTTCATAAAGTATGTTGAAGCTTGGCTGGCTGTAAAGCCATGTCTAACTCAATTGGACTGATGCTTCCTCTTCACATGCTTGAACTATGTATTCTAAAGCTGGCTGGCTATTAAGCCATGCCCAATCCTTGGATTGGAGCTTTAGACTAACATTGAAAGATTCCTGAAATTCTTATTAAAAATTTTGAATCTCTTAATTTCTTTTCCTATATGTTTTTTTTTTCAAAAAAAAATAAAAGAAAATACAAAAAAAATCATAAAATCATAAAAACCAAAAATATTTTGTGTTCTTGTTTGAGTTTTGTGTCATGTTTTAAGTTTAGTGTCAATTGCATATTCATATTGTTCTTGCATTTTTTCGAAAAATTCATGCATTCATGGTGTTCTTCATGATCTTCAAGTTATTCTTGATAAGTCTTCTTGTTTGATCTTGATGTTTTCTTGTTTTGTGTTGTTCGTTGTTTTTCATATGCATTTTTGCATTCATAGTGTTTAAGCATTAAAAATTTCTAAGTTTGGTGTTTTGCATATTTTCTTTGCATCAAAAATTTTTTAAAAATATGTTCTTGATGTTCATCATGATCTTCAAAGTGTTCTTGGTGTTCATCTTGACATTCATAGTGTTCTTGCATGCATCATTGGTTTTGATCCAAAATATTTATGTTTTGGGTCATTTTTATGTTTTTCTCTCTCATCATTAAAAATTCAAAAATAAAAAAATATCTTTTCCTTAATTTTCTCATAATTTTCGAAAATTTGAGTTGACTTAGTCAAAAAATTTTAAAAATTAGTTGTTTCTTACAAGTCAAGTCAAATTTTCAATTTAAAAAAATCTTATCTTTTCAAAACTTTTTCAATAGTCAAATCTTTTTCATTTTTTTATTTATTTTTGAAAATTTTAAAAATATTTTTCAAAAATCTTTTTCTTAATATTATTTCATGATTTTTGAAAATTACACTAACAATTAATGTGATTGATTCAAAAATTTGAAGTTGTTACTTTCTTGTTAAGAAAGGTTCAATCTTTAAATTCTAGAATCTTATCTTTTAGTTTCTTGTTAGTTAAGTAATTAATTTTAATTTTAAAAATTAAATCTATCTTATCCTATCTTTTATATCATATCTTTTTCAAAAATTTGATTTTAAAATATCTTTTCTAACTTCTTATCTTCTTATCTTTTCAAATTTGATTTTCAAATCTTTTTCAACTAACTATTTGACTTTTTGTTTGTTTCTTATCTTTTTCAAAACCACCTAACTACTTTTCTCTCTCTAAATTTCGAAAATATCTCCCTCTTTTTCAAAAATTCTCTTTTTTTAATTAATTAATTGTTTTAAATTTTAATTTTTAATTTTATTTCTTATCTTTATTTTCGAAAATCATTTAACTCCTTTTCAAAATTTATTTTCGAAAATTTCTCTCTCTCATCTTGTTCTATTTATTTATTTATTTACTAACACTTCTCTTCACCTCTCTTCATCTCAAATCACTGCCTCTACCTTTACCCTTTATTCAGACTATTCATTCTTCTTCACCCTTATTCACTTTCTTCTTCTATTAATAATAAGAAACCTTTTTACTGTGACATAGAGGATTCCTCTTCTCTTCTTTTCTTGTTCTCTTCTTTTTCATGTGAGCAGGAACAAGAAAAAAGGCATTCTTGTTGAAGCTGATCCAGAACCTGAAAGGACTCTGAAGAGGAAACTAAGAGAAGCTAAATTACAACAATCCAGAGACAACCTTGCTGAAATTTTCGAACAAGAAAAGGAGATGGCAGCCAAACCCAACAACAATAATGCAAGGAGGATGCTTGGTGATTACACTACACCTACTTCTAAGTTTGATGGAAGAAGCATCTCAATTCCTGCCATTGGAGCCAACAATTTTGAGCTGAAACCTCAATTAGTTGCTCTAATGCAACAGAACTGCAAGTTTCATGGACTTCTATAAGAAGATCCCTACCAGTTCTTAACTGAGTTCTTGCAGATCTGTGAGACTGTTAAGACTAATGGAGTAGATCCAGAAGTCTACAGGCTCATGCTTTTTCCTTTTCCTGTAAGAGACAGAGCTAGAGCATGGTTGGACTCTCAACCTAAAGATAGCCTGAACTCCTGGGATAAGCTGGTCACGACCTTCTTGGCTAAGTTCTTTCCTCCTCAAAAGCTGAGCAAGCTTAGAGTGGATGTTAAACCTTCAAACAAAAAGATGGTGAATCCCTCTATGAAGCTTGGGAAAGATACAAGCAGATGACCAAAAGATGTCCTTCTGACATGTTCTCAGAATGGATCATGATAGATATATTCTATTATGGTCTATCTGAGTTCTCTAAGATGTTATTGGACCATTCTGCAGGTGGATCCATTCACCTAAAGAAAACGCCTGCAGAAGCTCAAGAACTTATTGACATGGTTGCAAATGACCAATTCATGTACACTTCTGAAAGGAATTCCGTGAATAATGGGATGCCTCAGAGGAAGGGAGTTCTTGAAATTGATGCTCTGAATGCCATATTGGCTCCGAATAAAGTGTTGACTCAGTAAGTCAACATGATTTTTCAAAGTCTGAATGGATGGCAAAATGCATCCAACAATACTAAAGAGGCATCTTCTGAAGAAGAAGCTTATGATCCTGAGAACCCTGCAATGGCAGAGGTAAATTACATGGGTGAACCTTATGGAAACACCTATAATTCATCATGGAGAAATCATCCAAATTTCTCATGGAAGGATCAACAAAAGCCTCAACATGGCTTTAATAATGGTGGAAGAAACAGGTTTAGCAATAGCAAGCCTTTTCCATCATCTTCTCAGCAACAGATAGAGAATTCTGAGCAGAGCTCCAATAATTTAGCAAATATAGTCTCTGATCTGTCTAAGGCCACTTTAAGTTTCATAAGTGAAATAAGGTCCTCCATCAGAAATTTGGAGGCACAAGTGGGCCAGCTGAGTAAGAAAGTAACTGAAACTCCTCCTAGTACTCTCCTAAGCAATACAGAAGAGAATCCAAAGAGAGAGTGCAAGGCCATTGATATAGTCAATATGGCCGAATGCAGAGAGGGAGGAAAGGACGAAAATCCTAGTGAGGAAGACCTCCTGGGATGTCCTCTGAGCAAGAAGGAGTCCCCTATTGAGGACCTAAAGGAATCTGAGGCTCATATAGAGACCATAGAGATTCCATTAAACCTCTTTCTGCCATTCATGAGCTCTGAAGACTATTCTTTCTCTGAAGAGGATGAAGATATAACTGGAGAGCAAGTTGCTCAATATTTAGGAGCTATCATGAGGCTGAATGCCAAGTTGTTTGGTAATGAGACTTAGGAAGGTGAACCTCCCTTGCTCATTAGTGAACTAGATACATGGGTTCAGCAAACATTACCTCAAAAGAGACAAGATCTTGGCAAATTCTTAATACCCTGTACCATAGGCACCATAACCTTTAACAAGGCTCTATGTAACCTGGGGTTAAGCATAAATCTTATGCCACTCTCTGTAATGGAGAAACTAGGGATCATTGAGGTACAGCCTGCCATATTTTCATTACAAATGGCAGACAAGTCAGTAAGACAAGCTTATGGATTGGTAGAGGACGTGTTAGTGAAGGTTGAAGGCCTTTACATCCCTACTGATTTCATAATCTTAGACACTAGGAAGGAAGAGGATGAGTGCATCATCCTTGGAAGGCCTTTCCTAGCCACAGCAGGAGCTGTGATTGATGTTAACAGAGGAGTATTAGTCCTTCAATTGAATGGGGACTACCTTGTGTTTAAGGCACACGGCCATCCCTCTGTAACAAGGGAGAGTAAGCATGCAGAGCTTCTCTTAGTACAAAGTCAAACAGAGCCCCCACAGTCAAACTCTAAGTTTGGTGTTGGGAGGCCACAATCAAACTCTAAGTTTGGTGTTGAACCCCCACACTCAAACTCTAAGTTTGGTGTTGGGAGTTCACAACATTGACCTGATCACCTGTGAGGCTCCATGAGAGCCCACTGTCAAGCTATTGACATTAAAGAAGCACTTATTGGGAGGCAATCCAATTTTTATTTATCTAATTTTATTTTTCTGTTGTGTTTTATTAGGTTCATGATCATGTGGAGTCACGAAAAAAATATTAAAATTAAAAACAGAATAAAAAATAGCAGAAGAAAAATCATACCCTGGAGGAAGGACTTACTGGCGTTTAAACGCCAGTAAGGAGCATCTGGCTGGCGTTCAAATGCCAGGAATGCACCCTGAGGAGAGCTGGCGCTGAATGCCAAAAACAAGCATGGAACTGGCGTTCAGCGCCAGAAACATGCTGCACATGGGTGTTGAACGCCCAGAACATGCATCACTTCGGCATTTAAACGCCAAAATTGCATGGAAAGGCATTTTACATGCCTAGTTGGTGCAGGGATGTAAATCCTTGATACCTCAGGATCTGTGGACCCCACAGGATCATCTCAGGATTTGTGGACCCCACAGGATCCTCACCTACCTCAACTCATCTTCTCTCTTCTTCACCAATCACCTCAATCTATCTTCCCCATTACCTCTTCACCTCTCTCCCTCTCCTCCATATCTTCTTCTTCTTCTTCTATTCTTTCTTCTTTTGATCAAGGGTGAGCAACATTCTAAGTTTGGTGTGGTAAAAGCATAGCTTTTTGCTCTTCCATAACCATTGATGGCACCTAAGGCCAGAGAAACCTCTAAAAAAAAGAAGAAAAAGAAGAAAAAGGGAAGACAATTGCTTCCACCTCTGAGTCATGGGAGATAGAGAGATTCATCTCAAGGGTCCATAGCTCAGTAGAAGAGCATTTGACTGCACATCAAGAGAGCATGAGGAATTCCCTTATCAAGAAATTCTTGAGATACCTCATGGGATACATGTTCCTCCACATAATTATTGGGAGCAACTAAGGAAAGGAACACCAAAATCACTAGGGATCATGCAACAGAGGCAAGGAAGAGACATAAAGGAGCTCAAAAAGCCCCATTGGCCCTTCAAAAAGCGCCACCCTCACTAAGGTGGACTCATTCCTTGTTCTTATTTTCTCTGCTTTTTGGTTTTTTATGTTATATGTTTATCTATGTTTTGTGTCTCTACTTCATGATCATTAGTAGTTAGTAACTATGTCTTAAAGCTATGAATAATTCCATTAATCCTTCACCTCTCTTAAATAAAAAATGTTTCTAATTCAAAAGAACAAGAAGTACATGAATTTCGAATTTATCCTTGAATTTAGTTTAATTATATTGATGTGGTGACAATACTTTTTGTTCTCTGAATGAATGCTTGAACAGTGCATATTTTTGATATTGTTGTTTATGAATGTTAAAATTGCTGGCTCTTGAAAGAATGATGAACAAAGAGAATGTTGTTGACAATCTGTTAAATCATGAAAATTGATTCTTGAAGCAAGAAAAAGCAGTGAAAAAGTAAAAGCTTGAGGAAAAAATATTTTGGCGAAAAAAAATTAGAAAGAAAAAAAAGCAAGCAGAAAAAGCCAATAGCCCTTAAAACCAAAAGGCAAGGGTAAAAAGGATCCAAGGCTTTGAGCATCAATGGATAGCAGGGCCCAAGGAAATAAAATCCAGGCCTAAGCGTCTAAATCAAGCTGTCCCTAACCATGTGCTTGTGGCATACAGGTCCAAGTGAAAAGCTTGAGACTGAGTGGTTAAAGTCGTGATTCAAAGCAAAAAAAGGGTGTGCTTAAGAGCTCTAGACACCTCTAACTGGGGACTTTAGCAAAGCTGAGTCACAATCTGTAAAGGTTCACCCAGTCATGTGTCTGTGGCATTTATGTATCTGGTGGTAATACTGGAAACAAAGTGCTTAGGGCCATGGCCAAGACCCATAAAAGTAGCTGTATTCAAGAATCAACAAACTTAACTAGGAGAATCAATAACACCATCTGAAAATTTATACGCTTTTTGGCATTGTTTTTAGGTAGCTTTTAGTAGGATCTAGCTACTTTTAGGGATGTTTTTATTAGTTTTTATGCTAAATTCACATTTCTGGACTTTACTATGAGTTTATGTGTTTTTCTGTGATTTCAGGTAATTTCTAGCTGAAATTGAGGGACCTGAGCAAAACTCTAATAAGGAGGCTGACAAAGGACTGCTAATGCTGTTGGAATCTGACCTCCCTGCACTCGAAATGAATTTTCTGGAGCTACAGAACTTCAAATGGCGCGCTCTCATCGGCATTGGAAAATCGACATTCAGAGCTTTCCAACAATATATAATAGTTCATACTTTATTCGTGATTAGAAGACGTAAACTGGCGCTCAACGCCAGTTCCTTACTGCATTCTAGAGTCAAACGCCAGAAACACGTCACGAACCTGAGTTGAACGCCCAAAATACGTTACAACTTGGCGTTCAACTCCAAGAGAAGCCTCAGCTCGTGGATAGATCAAGCTCAGCCCAAGCACACACGAAGTGGGCCCCGGAAGTGGATTTATGCCTTAATTACTTACTTTTGTAAACCCTAGTAGCTAGTCTAGTATAAATAGGATAATTTACTATTGTATTAGACATCTTTTGTCCCAGTTTTATTTTATTAATCTTAGCAGACTATTGATCACGTTTGCGGGCTGGCCATTCGGCCATGCCTGGACCTTCATCACTTATGTAATTTTAACGGTGGAGTTTCTACACACCATAGATTAAGGGTGTAGAGCTCTGCTGTACCTCAAGTTTCAATGCAATTACTACTATTTTCTATTCAATTCCGCTTGTTCTTATTCTAAGATATTCGTTGCACTTCAATATGACGAATGTGATAATCCGTGACACTCATCATCATTCTCACCTATGAACGTGTGACTGACAACAAATTCCGTTCTACCTTAGACCGGGCGCATATCTCTTGGATTCCTCAATCAGAATCTTCGTGGTATAAGCTAGAATTGATGGCGGCATTCATGGGAATCTGGAAAGTCTAACCTTGTCTGTGGTATTCCGAGTAGGATTCCGGGATTGAATGACTGTGACGAGCTTTAAACTCGCGATTGTTGGGTGTGATGACAAACGCAAAAGAATCAAGGGATTCTATTCCAACATGATCGAGAACCGACAAATGATTAGCCGTGCTGTGATAGAGCATTTGGACCATTTTCACTGAGAGGATGGGATGTAGCCCTTGACAATGGTGATGCCCTACATACAGCTTGCCATGGAAAGGATTAAGAAGGACTAGATGAAAGCAATAGGAAAGTAGAGATTCAGAAGGAACACAACACCTCCATGCACTTATCTGAAATTCCCACCATTGAATTACATGAGTAACTCTATCTTTATTTTCGGTCTTATTTATTTAGTATTCGAAAACTCCATAACATTTATTATCCGCCTAACTGAGATTTACAAGATGACCATTGCTTGCTTCATACCAACAATCTCCGTGGGATCGACCCTTACTCACGTAAGGTATTACTTGGACGACCCAGTACACTTGCTGGTTAGTTGTGCAGAGTTGTGACTAAGTGTGATTCACATTTGAGAGCACCAAGTCTTTGGAGTCATTGTTGATGATCACAATTTCGTGCACCAGCTCCAAGCTGGATGAACAAAGTCTCAAATGACCCTTGTAGTACCCTAACACTCTCCGAAAATCACTCAATTGTTTTCTACACCATGCTTGAATCCCACTTCTTGAATTGGTCTTTTTGAAGAACCTTGGATCCTTTTGGCAACCACCATCCTTTCCTCTACCCTGTACCAACCCAAGAAGGACCTTGAGTTGGTAGTCCATCTCCAAGATAGCATATTGGTGGGGGCCAATGAAGCTCAATGGTAGAATTGTCTCCCGCTCAATATGTTCTTGGTTGTCAACTCCTTCCTCATCTTCCCCATCACTCACATCATAACATGGAGGTTGTGAGAAGTCTACCTCCATGTTTCTCTCAAACTCAATGCTGAGAGGATCAATAGGGTCATTAAGGGGATTGATCAAAGAGGACAAAAAATCATCACTGATGGAATCCTCCTCTTGATCAATCTCCCTCATATCTTCCTTTCTCTCCTTCAGTTCACATACTACCCTATCTTCCTCTTGTTTCTTGTCATGCTCTAACTCTTCTTCTTTCCCTTGTGGCTCCATGCTCTCCTCTTTACCACATTCTTTACTCAATCCTTCACATTCTTCAAGAGAAGTGTCTTGATCGGATGAGCGTAAGAGGATTAAGCAGTTCACACTTTGGCTATGGTTACCACAAATTGCCCTTGTATCCTTTGGAATCCTTCTTGCTCTTGGCGAAAGGCTTGAAGTTCTTGATGGTCTTGGGTCAAGGGTGGGAAAACATCACAATTAGATAAGAGAGAAAGTTCATTAGGTGGAAAGAAAGTTGCGTATGTGGGAGGTGACTCATGTTGGTAAGTATCTTGAGGTGCTATATAAGAATGTTGTTGTTGATAGTAGTGGTGTGGTGTTTGAAAATGTGGTGGTTGAGAATTATGTTGGAGGTATGGGTCATAGGCATATGGTGGTGGGGGTGCATGATCAAAGTGAAATCCACCATATCCTTGGGTTGGGTATGTGCATTGGGAAGGGTATGGCTTATTGTAGTATGGAGGAAGTTACTCCTCCCAAAATTGATGCTCCAATCCCATGATGCAATCCAAAATTGAAGTTATCACACCCTACAAAATGATCACAACCAAACTCCAAACCAAGAGGGAGATAACTCATAGAGAAAATTGGAAATAAAAGCTAAAGACATCAATTAACAAAAGAAGCAAAAATCCTAATTAATAGCGAAAACAAGCAAACAACCAAAAAGTATCTATTCACACTATGGACATATTTACAACAACCAAAATATAGCACTCATGACGCTAGCCCCTGGCAATGGCACCAAAATTTGATAAGAGAGAATTATACAAATTCAGAATTAAATAGATTTCCATTGTAAGTATACTCCGAACCGGTAATGAATCCTCTCAATCAAATTTAATTCAAAAGGATAGTCACAATCAAATCACAATTAACCAACAGTATTTAGACTCCCGAGTCGTTCTCCCTAGGAACTAGTAACAACAAGTGCATATAATTTTGGTTGTGGAAGGCAAAAGGGGGTGTTCAACGAAGAAGCAAGCAATAAAGATAGAGAAATAAAAGAATGAGACAAACTTGAAATTAATAAACTAATAAAGAAATAAAATAACTATGTATGTAATGTGAACAATTAAAACTATAAAGTAATGAAAAAGTGGTTTAAAACATAAATAAAACCTTGAGTTGGGATGAGTTATGAAATCCCTTCCTTGCGATAACCACAACTATGATAATGATGATGGATTAATCTCACTAAATCAACCCTCACATTGGAGAGTAAGTCAAGTGAGCATAATTGTTATCAATCCGCAAGTCCTAGCTAACTTACTAATTACCTTAGTAAAGAGCTAACGTAAGTGGAAACAGTAGCAACTAACAACCCAAGAATTATCACTAAATATTGGACATTATGCCTCTAGTAATCCATACACTCATTTTCCCCATGCCAAGGGGTGAAAATCTACCCCACAACTAAGATTGGCATTTCATCAAACACATAGAGGGCATGAACATAAAACATGGCAAAATTGGAAAAATGGTAAAAACTATGAACCATAAATGATCAAAATCAATTAATGCAACTCAAAAAAAATAAAACAAGCATCAAACATCAAATTAAACAACTAGAAATCTAAAATTGCAAAGCAAAGTAAATATTGACAAGAGAAATGGAAATATGAGAAAGTGTAGAACAAGTAATGTAATTGAAGAGACAATTAAAGAAATTCTTACAATGTAAAATTGCAAAATCCAAAAGCAAGACTTGAAGTATATAATGCTACAAACCCTAACTAAACCCTAAGAGAGAATTCCCTAATCTACACTACTCCTACTCCTACTATGTAAAACTATGGAAATTATGTCTAAGTCCTAATGCCTTTAAATGTATTGAATTCCCCTTCATATAGCATCCAAATTCAGCCTTCAAGCCTTCCAAAATGGGCCAAGAGGCCTCCAAATTCACGCAGCACATGTTTCATTAATGCAATCACTTGTAGGGACCTGTGCGGACGCACAAACATGTGTGTCTGCACACTCGGTTGAAAGATGACCTGTGCGTACGCACAGGTGCTTGTGCGCACGCACACATGGAAATTCTTGCTTGTGCGCACACACACTTTGCTGTGTGTGCTCTTCCTTGTTTCTTCATGTTTTCTCCCTTGTACATGCTATCTTCCACTTTTGGCCATCCATTCTTGCTTTCAAGGCCTGAAATCACTCACAAACTATATCACGGCATCGAATGGAATAAAAGTGGAATTACTTCGCTCTATGAAAGCACAAAATTGAATGTTTTCACATTTAGGATCAATTTAGGGATCAAACACAAAAGTATGCTATTTGAGTGCTTAAGTGTGAGTTCATATGCTAGAATCCATTCAAATCAAGGCAAAATATATCGAAAAATATGGATTCATCATTCACCTATTATTCTCTCCCTTATTTCAAAGTCTAAATACTAGCTAGGAGATCTTAAATAAGCGTTATGGAAGTTTACAAGCTTGTTAGGGAGGTTGAAATGTTAAAAACAGGATTTTAGGTCAAAAAAATAGGGCTTGTGAAGACCCCTAAGCTCAAATATATATCTTGTAGTTTCTCTAGCACAATCCATAGAAGACCCCTAAGCTCCAACTCTTTCCATTGCTTATTGAAGTTTTTCCATAGGTTCTAGACAATATATAGAACCTATGGTGAACCCTTGGCATTACCCTTTTTACTGCTCGTATCAGCCCCTGTGTGAACATATAAATTTAATAATCGTACATCAAAATGACCACCCCTCAAATATTATTAATGAGCTCAAATAAACTCTTCAATGTTAATTAATAAAATCAAGCAAGACTTTCAGCAAACTCGAGTAAATTACAGTAAGATGCATTTTATTACCTTTTGTATATCATACATTATGCATCACTCATGTTGATGATGGTCACCAAGATCATCAACAAGAAGTTCCAAAAACTATCTTCAATTCTCTTTATTCTCCACTATTACTATGGCCCAAGCAATGATGCATAATCCTTGTTGGTATCTTGGCCAACAACAGCCAAGTTCTGCCCCCCAAAATGTGTCTTCAAGAATGCTCCACCTAGGCCGATTAGTGGTCGATACCCAACCTTGAACCCCATTTTGCATCCATTTAAGCAAACATATATTTTATCAAAGATTTAATCTGAATAGAGTTACAAAGTAACACTAATCTTAATAGTAGACCTAGGATTTCTCTTAACCAAAGTCCTTGTATAATCCCTCAATCATAGATACTGCGCAACTGCATTACCATACACCACATTCCTTCCATCTGTAAGGGCCCTAGTCAGTGATGACTTGTTGAGGTTCAAGTCACATCTTCTCTTAAAATATGGTGATCCCTCGTTATGCTTTAGTTTTGGGTATTTCATAAGATTTTTAACTAATTTTCCAGCAAACACTTCCTGTTTGCAGCTCTGTTTTGCTTCTTCTAGGATATGTGCGGTCATCGTAAAATATCTTCATTTGTTAGCAAGTGTCCTCACAATCCTTGCTTGTATACGCCACCCACTTACATCCCTCTTTCTTCTACTTACAGACTGCTCTAGCCCTGTAGCTCTTATTTTTTCTCCATTTGATTTGCCTCCCCTTTTTTATGGTAAATTTTCAGACCGCTTTAATAAAATCTTATTTAGTGTTAAACTCATTCCAACTTGGAGGTTACACTTTCTAAATCTTGAAACATCATTGAATTGTGGGAACACATCATCATTATCATCTTTTGTTTTCTCCTCTTTAGAATTTGGGAAGGTTTCATCTCTTCAGAGTGCCAAGAGTCATTTCCATCAGAATCTCTAAAATAAAGGTCATATACATCATATTCTCCACCCTATTTTGTAGTGCTCTTGCCTAACACTTGTGCCTAGTCAACCTCCTCATCTGAGTTAACTACTAGCATCTCTTCTTCAAGTAGCATTTTTTGTTTTCTCTTGCTCTAGGCAGACCTAGGTTCATGTTTCAACTTATGATTTCTCTTCGCTTCCTCAAATCTTTCATTGTCATTCTCAGTATCACTTGAGTTGTTAATGACCCCAGGCTTGTAAAGTGAGTCTTTGGCCCTCTCACAAAAATCAGTTCTATGGCTGCTATCAGATTCACTAAGCTCACTTTGGACAGCTCTAGGTGTTGATCTAGTAATTGATCTAGTTATAGGGTGATTGGCATTGACAATATTTTCCTCGGTTTGTTTTAGTTTGGAAGTATTTCGTGTAACTTTTGTAGTGGGGGGTTTAGATGACTTTGGCTTGGAAATGGTGGCCTTGGTAGTGGTGGGCATGGCAGAGGTGGCTTTGTAGAAGTGGGCTTAGATGAGTTAGAATTGGCTGAAATGGGTGTGGCATGTGACTTGGGTTTGTCACTTGTGGGTGTTGACTTTGTAAGGGGCTTAGATAATACATTGGATGAGGAATTTGTGGTTGCAGCAGTTCACCATTTGGTTTTATAGCTGTATTAGAGGTTGGGGTTGTTGGTGTAGTATTAACATTAGGTTTTGTGGTTGTCTTAGGGCTGCTTGTGTCTAGGTTTATAACATTCTTCTTAGGTGAGGCCATCATGTCATTCTTACTTGGGTTCGGTATGAGAATGGGGCTAGAAAAATCTCACACAACTCTGGACAATCATCATTAAATTTTGGTCGGGACACTCCGTGTTCAAAGTAAACGTGTACAATCCTTTGGTTATCCTTTGCATGAAAACACATCTCCAGCAACTTAGCATTATGTGAAATAACTCTCCAGCCAGTCTTCAAAGGCCTTCCAAGATCCAACCACCAAGACTCCACTATGTTATTATATCCTAAAACTTTGTAGTAGTCTCTAATTTAAAATACATCCATTGTGTTTTCATCTAACCCAACTAACTCATCAGTGTTATTTGTGGCATAAACTACAGAACCATCTTCCTTGGTAACAAACCTACTGATGCGTGAGCATCTCTTATCTTTTCCTAGTGAATTTGCATTTGAATTTGTAAGTTTAATCAAGATTTAAGTACGTTTAAGCCACTATGAATGCTACTTTGAGTTGTGTGAAATTTTGTTTATTTCAGGTAGCGTTCAGATGGATTTGACAAGTTTGTATAGCAGAAAAGGAAGAAAGCGAATGATGCTTTCAACCCTGATCTTCTTGCACTCCAACAAGAATAACTTGAGTTATCGAGGTCCAATTGACCCGGTTCCAGTGGAATTTGTTTTGCTAGCGACTTTAAAAAGTGCCTGTTGGGAGGCAACCCAATGTTTGGTATTTTCTTTTCATTCTCCTTTTTGTTTTGCTTAAGATTTTGTATGCGTTCATGGATTAAGTTTGGTGTGCTACACTAAATTTGTATACCACTAGGTACTTGGCCTAGTTTCACATAGATTATATCACACTAAGTTTTATGTCTTTACACCAAGTTTGGTGTTGCCACAATCACCATGCAACACATTATCAATCTAGCTATTTTATACCATTTTAGTTTTCCTTAAATTTTGTTTTAATTTGATTTATTTATTTTGAATAAGGCTTCTGCATTGCTTGATTTCCTTTCACTTGCTAGTCCTAGTTACTCTTCTTTCCATCACCATTATTTCTCTTTCTTTGTTGCTTGAAGACAAGCAACAATTCTAAGTTTGGTATTGGAAGCTATGCTCTACATAGCTTAAAAGGGGATAAAGAAGAAGATGATGAAGAGAAAGGCAGAGAGAGCTAAGGCTGTTTCCTTCCTTTTTAATTATATGCATGTATGTTCTTCCTTTTAGATAAGCATAATATAATTTTGAATTGTAACATATTGCCTTTACATCATGATTATCATCTTGAAATTTGTGAGTCAAAGCAATTAAGCATCATGATCATCAACAAACAGGGTAATTAAAGAAGAAGCTAGTATGAGTATATGAGTATTAGAAGGCTAGCATGACTATTTTTGCTCAACCACATTTGAATTTTGTTTGTTTGATACTTTTATCTAGAACACTTTATAAAATCTTTGGAATTTTGAAAACCTTGAAGAAGCTTGTTAATTGATGATCAAGTAAAGAAGAAAAAACAAAGATGAGAAAGGGGAAAATGAGAAAGCTGAAGGCTCTAAGTACCAATGACACCTGATGAGCGGATATTTTATATGCTTTTTAGCATCATTTTCATATTGTTTTAGTTATGCTTTGTTTAAGTTTTATTATGTTTTCATAGGTTTGAATGAAAAATTCACATTTTGGGATTCTACTTTGAGTTGTTGTGTTCTATGGTGATTTCAGGTAATTTTTGGCTGAAATTGAGGACCTTTGGCAAAGCCTGATTCAGAGGCAAGGAAAGCGTAGCAGATGCTGTCAAAATCTGACCTCTGTGTACACAAACAAGCATCTAGAGATAGAAAGGTCCAAATGATGTGTTCTTAATGACATTGGAAAGCTACCTTCCAGAACTTTCCAGCAATATATAATGGTCTACACTTTTCTTCGAAGGAGCCTGCCCATATTGGGCGTTGAATGCCAAGGAGCTACCCCCTGGCTGGCGTTCAACGCCACAAGGAGACAAGCCAATGTTGAATACCCAAGAACCACCCCCTTTGGGGCATTCAACGCCCATTCCTCAAAGTTGGACGCCAAGCTTAGCCTAAGTACTCAACCAAAGTGGGCCCAAGGATGGATTTTTGCACATCTAGTCTAGTCCGTCATACTTTTTATACTTCTTAGTTATTAGATTAGTGTTTAAAGGAGAAGATCACCCATGTTTAGGATCTTCTGCCTCATCTTTACCTTCTTCACGTTTTACATTACTTTCTGTAAAGCATAAGCAACTAAACCTCCTAAGTTAGGGTTAGGAGCCTTGCTGATTAACATGGATTAATAATATTACTATTCTATTTCAATACACGTTTGATTCCATTCTCTTGTCCACTTTTGTTCTTCATCTCATGAATTTAGGATGACCAGTGACAATCATCCTTGTTTTACATGGGTTCCGTGTGAGTCCTAACCCAGATAGCATTGAACCACAGCTAGAGAGTGCACTGTAGATTCCAAGAGCGTGCCTGGGCGACTTTGGATATGTGACATATAATTCTGTTGACTGTGGGTTACTGAGGTTTCTGTGGCGTTAAGGCTAAAGTATGAGAAGCAGTGTTTCTTGATCTAGAATATCTGACCTTGTCTGTAGCATTTTGAGTAGGATCGCGAAGGGGAGTGGATTGCTTAGGTCTTCACCTTCGACTATAGTGGGATGCCATGAGTTAACTTGATGATGATGCTACATGAGTTGCTCGGATATGGTGGACTGCTATGGTTTAGAAGAAAAAACTTGATGAGGATACTATATGAGTTAGTCAATTCCGGCTGCCATTGAATGAGTCATTCATTGTTGAAGTAGACAGTAAGAAAAGTTAATCCGGAAGGAATACACATCTCTGAAGCCTTAACTAATTATCCATTAATGCTTTTACACTAATCTGGTATTTCGTTCTTTACTATTTCGTTTATGCTTTCAAACAAACAACCATCTTTTCTAATCGTCTAACTAAGATCTACAAGATAGCCATTGCTTGCTCAATCCGACAATCTCCGTATGATTTATTTTCATTCCACACTTTCATACTTTTCTCTACTAGGGTTTATTTTCTCCATGAGAAACTAAGCCTCCATTGTTAAGGTTAGGAGCTCTATTTACTTTGATGGATTAATAATTATTTGTTCTTCTACTCTTGATTAATGTTTTGATTATTGTATAAGAATTGGTTTCGTTTTTCATCCTAAGAATTAGTGATTATTGGGAAATAACTTTAATTCAACTTGAATTCTATTTGAATCTTGGAAAAGTTATATCATTAGAATTACATCTTGAAATCAATTCCTCACAACTCTCTATTTATCTGAATTTAACGCAATACGTGACATATAATTGTATTATTTTTGGGTATCTAGGGTTTGTGTGGCTCATAAACTAGAATTGAACTTAATCTTCTAATTCAATCAAGTGACCAAGAAATTGGCGGTTGATTGAGTTAGAGGAGATTAAATTACTAAAGAATTAGGGTTTAATCACTTAAGGTTTGCCATGAACATAATCTTTGCATGATCAAGGTAGTTAACATTGAATATTAATCCAAAAATTTAAATATCTCTGACACCTTAACTATTATCATATTATTTTCTTAACCAATTTTATAGTTTGCTCTTATTTAATTTTCTGATTTTATGTTATTTGCTATTGAAACCCTAAATTTTGATTGTCTAACTAGAATAATCAATTAACTATTGTTGCTTGATCTATTAATCCTCGTGGCATTGACCCTCACTCATCTGAGGTATTACTTGGTACGACCCAGTGCACTTGCCGGTTCAGTTGTGGTATTCAAATTCCGCACCACCTACCTCCATGATAAAATACTATGATTATGTGATCCTCCATCTTCAAAGACATTTCAATATTAACTACATACAACACACAGTCCAGAAATAACCAAACTCTAACTGATAAAAAAAACTAACTTCCTAGCAAAGCGAAAAAAATCCTAGTAGCGAACACTAAGTCCTAAAATGAATGCATAAATTAAACACAACAGTTTATTTAATGCAATGGAATACAAAACAAAAAAAATCATCAACAAAATAATAAAGAGGCAAAACAGAATGCAACAATGTCAAGGGTAATGGGTTTTGTGACTAACCTATATGTGAACAATGGAGATGTGCGGCTATAGTTTATTCAGTCTCGCCAATTATTACTAGTTCGAATTGCTTTCTAAAATAGCTACAGGGAGAGATTTGGGGTTTCACAACAGTGCATTTGAGAGAAGAAGAAGAAGAAGAAGAAGACTACAAGAGAAACGGAGCTTTGTGGCGGTTTTTTTGCCGAATTGCGGCGGTTTCAAACCGCCACAAAACAGCATGCCAGCGAATTAGGGACCGTTGTCCATAAGGGTGCGGGGAATGCATTTTGCGGCAGTTTCCAACAACCGCTAGCATAATCGCCGCTAAATGAACGAAGTTATTTGCGTCAGTCTTAAAACTGCCGCTATTTAAAAAATAGATTTTTAAAAGAAATTGCGGCAGTTAAAAACCGCCGCAATTTTGATGTGGGTTTTTAAAAAAAACTGCAGCGGTTTCATGCATGAATTTAAAAAAAAAATACGGCCAGAAATGGTTTGTTCCATTTTTCTTTATTATAAAAATCTATACAAAACTTGTAATACAACTTGCAATAAAAACTATATCTACGTTTGGATTGTATATCTTCTCAATATTCTCATTCATTTCTGACATACAAATATTGGTGTATCATTAAAAATAGAGCTGATATTATTTTACTTTCTTGGCACTAGCCTACAGAATAATAAAATAAAATCAAACTATAAATATTTCAAGCTAGCAAAGTAAAATACAAAGGTAAGTAAAAATATTAACCTTTAAATGTGATGAAACCTTCTCTACTTTTATGAAAACTCTTGAAGATTCAATAACAAGAGTAGCCCAAAATAACCCAAGTGATCTCCACAAGATCTCTAGTATGGTATATATCCTTTCTAAGGGTAAAATACTGTTCTATCTTAGAAAAAATATAATATATAAATTAAATTAAAACTTAACAAATAATGCACTACTACTTAATAATGTAAGAATGAAACATGGTTCAATTGATCAAAAAGTACAGAAAATTTACTTGATATAATGACCAATAAGATCATCATGGGTCATGACTTATCTCTTCACATAATTTCTGGAACCACCGCCAAACCTAAAAATAAATAAAAAATAACTTATTGAAATAATAACTGAAACAAGGAACTCCCAAATACACATAAGATAGAGAATCTTGTAGCACATTACTATCTTGAGAATCAGTATATAAAAAGACATGACATGAGTCTCAACCCAAAAAATTTCCAAAGACAACAACAAATATAAGAAACATTTCATCTTAGGAAAAGACATAGTTTCTCAACATCTCTCAACACTTGTTTCTTTTTCTTTTTTTTATTGTACAAAATAACTTAAAGCATCAAAATATAATTCATTATGGTTAATGGGCATGTTAAAAATAGACATAAACAGCTAAAATGGACATAAACAAACACATTTAGCATTTAAACTACACAACCAATTAAAACCTCCAAAGATAGAACAATTTTCAAAAAAGAGAAAAGAAAAAAATTTAAATAAATTATGGAACTCTGCATCTTTGCTCCTCTTTGAAGAAGAACGTGGATATACTAATAGGGATATACTAAAGAGAATTATTACCTTTTATTCCTCAATTGAAAATTCTTCTTATGCATTCTGTATTTCTATCACTTGGACAAGAGACTTAGAAACTAATGATGAGAGATCTATAATTTTGACAATAGAGATATACCTGTAACAGAACAATGCTCAGCCCAAGCACACACCAAGTGGACCCGGAAGTGAATTTTTATGTAATTTACTCATTTCTGTAAACCCTAGGCTACTACTTCTCTACAAATAGGACCTTTTACTATTGTATTTTCATCTTGGTTCTTCTGGTTTCCTCTCTGGGGCCGAAGCCAATGATCACCATTATCACTTATGTATTTTCAATGGTAGAGTTTCTACACACCATAGATTAAGGTGTGGAGCTCTGCAGTACCTCGAGTATTAATGCAATTACTATTGTTCTTCTATTCAATTCAGCTTATTCCTGTTCTAAGATATTCATTTGCACCCAAGAACATGATGAATGTGATGATTATGTGACACTCATCATCATTCTCACTTATGAACGAGTGCCTGACAACCACTTCTGTTCTACAAGCAAACAAGGCTTGAATGTTTATCTCTTAGATCCCTTGATCAGAATCTTCGTGGTATAAGCTAGAATTGATGGCGGCATTCAAGAGAATTCAGAAGGTCTAAACCTTGTCTGTGGTATTCTGAGTAGGATTCAATGATTGAATGAATGTGACGAGCTTCAAACTCCTGAAGGTTGGGCGTTAGTGACAAACACAAAAGAATCACTGGATTCTATTCTAACCTGATTGAGAACCGACAGATGATTAGCCGTGCCGTGACAGGGTGCGTTGAACATTTTCACTGAGAGGACGGGATTGTAGCCACTGACAACGGTGATGCCCAACATACAGCTTGCCATGGAAAGGAGTAAGAAGGATTGGATGAAGACAGTAGGAAAGCAGAGAGACGGAAGGGACAAAGCATCTCCATACGCTTATCTGAAGTTCTTACCAATGAATTACATAAGTATCTCTATCTTTATGCCTTATTCATATATCATCCATAACCATTTGAATATGCCTGACTAAGATTTACAAGGTGACCATAGCTTGCTTCATACCAACAATCTCCGTGGGATCGACCCTTACTCGCGTAAGGTTTATTACTTGGACGACCCAGTGGACTTGCTGGTTAGTTGTGCGAAGTTGTGATAAAGAGTTGAGATTGCAATTGAGCGTACCATGTTGATGGCGCCATTGATGATCACAATTTTGTGCACCATGTTTTTGGCGCCGTTGCTGGGGATTGTTTGAGTTTGGACAACTGAAGGTTCATCTTGTTGCTTAGATTAGGTCTTTTTCTTCAGAGTTCTTAAGAATGAATTCTAGTGTTTCAAGGTGATGTTCTTATCATCACCAAAGCTGATTGATTCTCATCAATTTAGCTCTTGAATGCAATGTCCTGCTGAAGCTTGGCTAGCCATGTCTAATTCCTTTAGACTGAAGCTTTAGACTAACATTGCATGATTCCTGGAATTCTCATTAGGAATTTTGATATCTTTATTTTCTTTTCCACTTAATTTTCGAAAAATCCAAAAAAAATTACAAAATCATAAAAATAAAAAAATATTTTATGTTTCTTGTTGAGTCTTGTTCCGAGGGTTTACCTGAAACGTGCAGCTCGGTCGTCTGGAGAGGCCCGAGGTGGGGGTTCGGTGACCCGAGCTTGATATGCGGAATGGTTGGTGGTTGTACCTGCAATGACACTCCGATGCTTAAGTTAGCATGGGTCCAAGCAGATATGTGTAGATGTGGAATGAATGCCATACCTGGGTGCTCCAGTGTATTTATAGTAGTTGGCCGTGATCTTCCCTGGATAAGATATTCTTTATCTTATCTTATCTTTTGGGAGTTTTATCTCTATCTTTGTGGAACCGCCTTTTCTAGGCCTTTTCGGCCTTTAGGTTTGGGCTGCGTTCCTTTTGATGGGCCTTCCTTGCTCTTTGTCCGAGGTCCGACCTTTAGGTGTGAGCTTTAGGACAAGGTCGGACCTCTTACGAATTTGCCGAGTTGGAGGACCCCGGTCAGGGTATGAACAGTGCCCCTGCCCGAGTTCGTCCTTTTTGGGAGGTCGTGCTCGGGCATAGTAGTTTTTCAAAATTCAAAAATGGCCGTTCCTGCATTTATTGCATTTTACCGTTTTTCCTCGATTTCCGTTCGGGCTCTGTGAAGGCTTTATTTATTTGCTCCCTTCCTCTTTTCTGCATTTTGTTTTTCTTATGCTTTTACGAGCACCGCTTCTTCTTTCTCTTTGTTCTGCTTTCCCGAATCTTTCTGTGTGTCTTTCCGGGGTTTCCTCTGTGCCGTCGTTTCGTTCTCCTTGCTTCGTAGCTCTTCGTCTTCGTTTCTTCTTCCAGGTTTGTTCCCATGTTTCTCTTTTCTTGTGATCATATGCTTCTGTTCTTTGTGTGGCTCTTGTTTGTTTCTTTTTCTTTATGCCTGGGTTGCCCCAAAAAGAGGCGCCGCCATTGCTGTTGTTTGTATATGGGGGGGGCTCTTTTTTGTTCTCTGGTGTTTTTGTTCCGGGTTGCCCCGTTTTCTTCGTGGGGTTTTTGTTTCTTGCTTTGCTGAATGGGTTTTCGCTGTCTTCTTTATGTGATTTTTGCTTGCTGTTGTATTCTTCTTTGTAGGTAAGAATTTTATGTCTCGAAAGGTTCTTCAAGCGATGTCGACTAAAATTCCATGTGGTCTTGATTGGGTAGACCCTCTTCCTCTAAGAGTCCCTTCTGTGGTAGATTCTGAGTATTTAGTTAGGTTCCGTAGGCATTGTAGCATATGTGAAAATAGAGAGTCTGAGAGGGATTATGAACTAGTAGCCCCGGATTCCGAGGAGAGAGTGTGCTTCCCGCCCTTAGATAGTTCCGAGAAGCTCTTCTTCTATGCTTATGATTGTTTTTTCTCTAAGCTGAGTGTCCGACTTCCCTTTACCGATCTGGAGTCCGAGGTGTTATGGTCTTGTAATCTTGCTCCTACGCAGCTCCATCCAAATTCTTGGGCGTTTTTAAAGCTGTTTCAACTTTTGTGTCAGTTTTTGGGCGTTGCTCCCTCTATTTCTCTTTTTTCCTATTTGTTTGTGTTGACGAAGCCGGGGTCGGGTGGAGGGAAGGTATCTTGGGTCTCTTTTAGGGCTAACCAGGGAAGGAAGTTTTGTACCCTGTATGATGAGTCCTTTCATGATTTTAAGAACTTTTATTTCAAGGTCCGGGCTACTGGAGACGTCCGACCTTTCTTTCTAGATGAGAGTGGGGAGCCTTCTTTTCCTCTTTGTTGGCAGGAGAATGTAGTGTCTGCTAAGTATACCCTTGAGAGTCTAGATGAGGTGGAGCAGGCTTTTGTGGGTGTGGTAAGCAGTTTATGGGGTCGGGCACCTCACTTGGACACGAAGAAAATGTTAGGAGATCCAAGCCTTCTCCGTTCCGAGTTAGGTAGTTCCCGACCTCTCCGAGATTCATCTTTTTTAGTATTTTGGCTTTGCTTGTTTTGGTGGAATTTCTGTTGTGGTAATCCTTTTCTTTTATTTCTGCAGAGATGTCTTCTCAGGCGGATTCCATGAAGTACCTTCGTCGGACGAAGAAGTCTGTGGCTGCTCGAAATATCGAGGCTGGGGAGGCTTCTGCCCGATCTTCTCCGAAGAAGACTACTGTGGGTGTCACTACTCGGTCGAAGACTATTCCGACTCCCCAGTTCCGACCTATAAATCAAGATCCTCCGACCTCTGGACCCGGTAACTCTTCCCCGCCTTCGTCCTCGGGTCCTCCTCCCAAGAAGCAGAAGACCTCTCAAGAGCTTGCGGGTTTTAATGATAAGGATTTTGATGCTCTTGGTTGGGTTGAACAGCATATTCTCCCTCAGACTTTTATTTCTACTGATGATGTGTCTATGGAGCACCATTTTCAGTATATGGCGCGGAGCTGTGTCCGGATGGCTAGTCTTCATGCCGCTATTGCCCGGGAGTTCAAGAAATCCCCCCTTGGTGCGACCAGTTCCCGTCTTGAGAAGGCTCAGTCTGAGTTCGAGAGGATTAGTGAACTGAAGGCTGCTAGGATTACTGAGCTGGAGGCATCGTTGGAGAAAGAGAAAGTTAAAGCTACCGCGGCAGTGGCGGCAGCGAATGCATCTGAGGAGATGGCGAAGGCGGCGAAGGAGAGTTATACTCGGACATATACTGAGCTTGTGGAGACAAAGGAGAGGTTGCGATCTGCTCAGGATGATTTTTACGAGCTAGAAGGACATGTGGCTAAGGGCATGGATGCTATGTTTGAAAATTTGAAGGCTCAGGTCCGGGTTCTTGCTCCTGACCTGGATCTGAGTTTATTTAGTACGGATAATGTTGTCGTGGAGGGAAAGATTGTTCCTGCTCCCAACGAGGATGAGGTTCCGGTGTCTGACCCCAAAGTTCCGGTTGCGAACCCGACTTTACCTTCGGCTGGGGAGGAGTCTGGCGTGGAGGTTTTAAACCGAGATGACGGTGCTGTGAAGGCTGTCCCGATTTCTATGGTTCTTCCTCCGCAGCCTTCTCCCGACGTGGAGTCCGGAAAGGATCTTGATTCCCTGTAATCTTTTCTCTTTGGTTTTTTGCCCGGCCTGTGGGCTCTTTTTTGGACGGTTTTTACTATCTGTTAATGCTTTGAACATCTTTTTTGCTATTAGCTACTTGTAGTAACTTTTTAGCTTATTATGTGGTGTTTGTTCGCGTTTCGACTTTTCACTTTTTGCTTTTTAGTTGTTTTTGGATAACAACCTTTTAGCTAGCGCTTTTTGAAACTTCGTTTTACCCTTCTCTTTGATTTCGTTTCTTCGCTTGTACTTTTTGGCTGTTTTTGTATAGCAACCTTTTAGTAAGCGTTTTTCGAAATCTTTGTTTTACCCTTCTCTTTGATTTCGTTTCTTCGCTTGTACTTTTTGGCTGTTTTTGTATAGCAACCTTTTAGTAAGCGTTTTTCGAAATCTTTGTTTTACCCTTCTCTTTGATTTCGTTTCTTCGCTTGTACTTTTTGGCTGTTTTTGTATAGCAACCTTTTAGTAAGCGTTTTTCGAAATCTTTGTTTTCGCCGTTTTAAGGCTTCTTTCTCGGGTTCGGGCTTTTTCTCGGACCTCGGGGGGGGCGGTCGAGTACTTCCCTTTATTGGGTCCGGCCTTTATTGTTGGTCGGCCTTTTAAGTTATTTTTGTAACCTCTTTTATTTGGCTTTTTTGAGCCTTTTCAGGGTTGCTTTATAACTTCTCACATTAATTTGAACCTCGTCGCTTTTATCTTTGCCGACCTTGTGTGGTCTCTTGGCAATGATTTTTTGCGTTTTGTCGAGCATAAATTAATGCGCCTTGGCGGGGTACTTTTCAGGATTTGTTTCATCATGTAGAAGAAGGAGAAGGAAAAGAGAAAAATTCGATTAGTATTAAAAAAAAAAGAATATTTACAGAGTGTTTACCCTTGGCTAGGTCGGGTGCTTTTCTTGTCCGGGTGTCTCATTAAAAAACCCTTGTAGGGAAAAAGAGTACACCTCGGGTCAAGTTTTTCTAGCTGTAGTATCGTTTTAGATTACAGGCGTGCCAGGCCCTGGGCAACTCATTGCCTTCTAGGTCGGATATTTTGTAGTAGCCTGTTCCTAAGACTTCTGTTACCTTGTAAGGTCCTTTCCAATTTGCAGCTAGCTTTCCTTCTCCCGACTTTTGTGTTCCGATGTCATTTCGGATTAGAATCAGGTCGTGAATGGAGAAGCTTCGCTTTATTACTTTCTGATTGTATCTGAGGGCCGTTCGCCGTTTTAAGGCTTCTTCTCGGATCCGGGCTCTTTCTCGGACCTCGGGGAGGAGGTCGAGATCTTCCTTTTGTGCCTGCGGGTTACCTTCTTCGTTGTAGAAGATGACTCTGGGTGACCCTTCATCTATTTCGATAGGAATCATTGCCTCCATCCCGTAAGCTAGTCGGAATGGCGATTCTCCCGTTGTAGAGTGTGGAGTTGTCCGATATGCCCATAGTACCTGGGGGAGCTCCTCGGCCCATGCCCCTTTGGCCTCTTGGAGTCTTCGTTTTAACCCGGCCAAGATGACTTTATTTGCGGCCTCTGCTTGTCCATTGGCTTGTGGGTGCTCGACTGAGGTGAATTGCTGTTTGATTTTTAGCTCGGCCACCAAGTTCCGAAAACTTGTGTCTGTGAACTGTGTTCCATTGTCTGTGGTGATGGAGTAGGGGACTCCGAACCGTGTGACGATGTTTTTGTATAGGAATTTGCGGCTTTTCTGAGCCGTGATGGTGGCTAAGGGTTCAGCTTCGATCCACTTTGTAAAGTAGTCGACCCCTACTATGAGGTATTTGACTTGCCCCGGTCCTTGGGGGAACGGGCCGAGTAGGTCAAGTCCCCATTTTGCGAAGGGCCATGGTGCGGTGACACTGATAAGGTCTTCGGGTGGTGCTTTGTGAAAATTGGCGTGTTTTTGGCAGGGGGGCATATTTTCACAAATTCCGTTGCGTCTCTTTGCAGAGTCGGCCAGTAGAACCCGGCTCGGACTACTTTCTTGGATAATGCTCGAGCTCCGAGGTGGTTCCCACACATGCCTCCGTGGACTTCTTCGAGGACGCTCTTTGTTTCTGAGGTCGGGATACACCTAAGGAGGGGGTTTGAGAATCCTCTTCTGTATAATATGTCGTGAATCAGTGTATAATTCTGGGCATCTTTCGTGAGTCTTCTAGCTTCCTTCCTTTCGGCGGGGAGAGTTCCCGATTTCAGGTAGTTGAGTATGGGGGTCATCCATCCTTGCTGTTGGTTAGATATGTTTAGCGCTTCTTCCTCTCTTAGCATGGAGGGGGATTGTAAGGTTTCCTGGAGGAGACTTCTGTTGTTGCCTCTGGGCTTGGTGCTGGCAAGCTTCGAGAGGGCGTCTGCCCGGGTGTTTTGTTCCCGAGGTATGTGCTGAATCTGTATTTCTGAAAAGTGGCGTAATTGTGCCTGTGTTTGGTCCAGATATTTTTTCATAGTTGGGTCTTTGGCCTGGTAGCTTCCATTTACTTGTGATGTGACGACCTGGGAGTCGCTGAAGATCGTGATTTTCTGGGCTCCGACCTCTTCGGCTAGCTTTAGACCTGCTAGTAGGGCCTCGTATTCGGCTTGGTTATTCGAAGCCTGGAACTCGAATTTTAGGGATAGTTCTATCCGCGTTCCTTGGTCGCTTTCGAGTATAACCCCGGCTCCGCTTCCAGTTTTGTTTGAGGACCCGTCGACATACAGGTTCCATGAGAGTGGGGTTCCAGGGGTCTCAGTGTATTCTGCGATGAAGTCGGCTAGATACTGAGATTTTATGGCAGTCCGGGTTTCATAGTGGAGGTCGAACTCGGACAGTTCCACCGCCCATTGCAGTATTCGTCCTGCCAGGTCTGTTTTTTGGAGGATGTGTCTCATGGGTTGGTTTGTTCGGACTTTGATGGTGTGGGCTTGAAAGTAGGGACGGAGCCTCCGAGCTGTGAACACTAGGGTGTAGGCGAATTTTTCTATCTTCTGATAGTTTAATTCGGCCCCTTGTAGTGCCTTGCTTACAAAGTATATGGGGTGTTGTCCTCGGTCATTTTCTCGTATTAACGCTGAAGCGACTGCTCGATTTCCAACCGAGAGGTATAGTACGAGTTCTTCTTCTTTTAAAGGTCGGGTTAGGATTGGTGGCTGCCCGAGGAATTCCTTGAATTCTTGAAAGGCTTTTTCGCACTCCGGGGTCCATGAGAAGGGTTTCCCTTTCTTTAGGAGTGAGTAGAGAGGTAGTGACTTTATTGCTGATCCTGCCAAGAATCTTGATAGGGCGGCTAGCCTTCCATTCAGTTGTTGTACTTCTTTGACACACGTCGGGCTCTTCATATTGAGTATCGCTTGGCATTTGTCCGGGTTTGCTTCGATGCCCCTTTGAGTCAGCATGAAGCCTAAGAACTTTCCGGCTTCTGCAGCGAAGGTGCACTTTGTCGGGTTAAGTCTCATGTTGTGTTTTCTGAGGGTGCCGAAGATACTGGTGAGGTCGGTCAGCAAGTTTCTGTCTTCTTGTGTCTTTACCAGCATGTCGTCGACGTACACCTCCAGCTGTAGTCCGATGTGCTCTGAGAACACTTTGTTCATTAGCCTCTGGTAGGTTGCCCCTGCGTTCTTCAGCCCGAAGGGCATTACTACGTAGCAGTAGTTTGCCCTTGGGGTTATGAACGAGGTCTTTTCTTGGTCGGGTCCGTACATCGGGATTTGATTGTATCCCGAGTATGCGTCCATGAAGGAGAGATATCTATAGCCTGAGGCTGCGTCTACTAAGGCGTCGATGTTTGGTAGTAGATATGGGTCTTTGGGGCAGGCTTTGTTGAGATCCGTGTAATCGACGCACATCCTCCATTTTCCGTTGGGCTTTTTTACCAGGACCACGTTTGCGAGCCATAGGGGGTATTTTACTTCCCTAATGAACCCTGCATCTAGCAGTGCTTGTACTTGTTCTTCTATTGCTTGCATGCGCTCGGGTCCGAGCTTCCGGCGTCTTTGTTGGACAAGTCGGGATCCCGGGTAAACTGATAGCTTATGGCACATCAGGTCGGGGCTTATGCCTGGCATGTCGGAGGCTTTCCAGGCGAAGAGGTTGGAATTCTCCCTTAAGAGGGTTATGAGTTCCTCTTTTAGGCCCGTTTCGAGGTTTGCTCCTATGTTTGTTATTTTTTCAGGTGTGTTCCCAATCTGGACTTTTTCGGTTTCTCCCTCTGGTTGTGGCCGAAGATCTTCTCGGGATTGAACTCGTCCGAGTTCTATTGTGTTGACCTCTTTCCCTTTTAGGCTCAGGCTTTCGTTGTAGCATCGCCGCGCTAGTTTTTGGTCGCCTTTTAGGGTAGCGATTCCTTTTGTGGTAGGGAACTTCATACAGAGGTGTGGGGTCGAGACTATAGCTGCCAGTCTGTTTAGGGTTGGTCGCCCAATGAGGGCATTGTATGCTGAAGTGACGTCGACTATAATGTAGTCGATGCTTAATGTTTTAGATTGCTCGCCTCTTCCAAAGGTAGTGTGTAGCGAGATGTATCCTAAGGGATGGATCGGAGTATCCCCTAGTCCAAATAGGTCGGTGGGATAGGCCTTTAGTTCTTTTTCTTCAAGTCCGAGCTTGTCGAAGGCCGTTTTGAACAGGATATCTGCTGAGCTTCCCTGGTCAATCAGGGTTCGATGTAAGTTGGCGTTTGCTAGGATAATGGTGATTACCATTGGATCGTCGTGTCCGGGAATTATCCCTTGAGCATCTTCTCGGGTAAATGAGATAGTAGGTAATTCGGGCAGGGGACTGTCTTCTCGGACGTGATAGACTTCTTTGAGGTGTCTTTTTCGCGAGGATTTGGATGTTCCTCCGCCTGCAAAACCTCCATTTATCATGTGAACATGTCTTTCAGGGGTTCGCGGGGTTTGTTCGGCCCGATCTTCGTTGTCTCCCCGCCTTCTCTTCCTGGTCTCTTCTCCTTTCTCTGCTATGTATCTGTCGAGTTTTCCTTCTCTGGCTAGCTTTTCTATAACATTTTTTAGGTCGTAGCAGTCGTTAGTAAAATGACCGTAGAGCTTGTGATATTCACAGTATTCGGACCGATCTCTCCCCGCTTTCTTGTGTTTTAGCGGTCGGGGCGGTGGGATCCTTTCGGTGTGGCATACTTCTCTGTAGACGTCTACCAGGGAGACTCGGAGGGGGGTGTAGTTGTGGTACTTCTGTGGCTTGTCCGAGTTGGGTTCTTCTTTCTTCTTCTGTTCCCGATCCCGATCTCGGAGTGGGTAGGTTGATTCCTTCCTAGAAGAGTCTCTTAGCTGGGAGGTTTCCTCCATGTTGATATATTTTTCTGCCCGCTCCTGCACCTCATATAAGGAGGTCGGGTATCGTTTGGATAGGGATTGGCTAAACGGTCCCTCTTTTAGTCCGTTTGCTAGTCCCATGATGGCTGCTTCAGTGGGCAAGTGTTGTATGTCCAGGCAGGCTTTGTTGAATCGCTCCATGTATTCTCGGAGAGTTTCTTGGTTACTTTGTTTGATCCCGAGTAGACTGGGGGCATGTTTTGTCTTGTCCTTTTAAATAGAGAATCTTGTTAGGAATTTTTTGGTTAGGTCTTCGAAGCTGGTGATTGATCTTGGTGGCAGGTTGTCGAACCACTTCATGGCTGACTTGGTGAGAGTGGTGGGGAAGGCTTTGCACCGAATCGCGTCGGAGGCGTCGACTAGGTACAGTCTGCTTCTGAAGTTGCTGAGGTGATGACTTGGATCGGTGGTGCCGTCGTAGAGGTCCATATCGGGTGGTTTGAAGTTTCGCGGTACCTTCTCCTTCATGATCTCTTGCGTGAAGGGATCGTGGTTGCCCTCGGTGGTGGTGCCGCGTTCTGTCCGGTCTTTCAGGTTGGCCTCTATTTTCCGCAGTTTTTCTTCTAATTCTCTGCGCTTTCGAGCTTCCCTTTTCAGATCTTGTTCAGTTTCTTTCTGCTTTTTTATGTCCTCTTCGAGTTGTTTTAGTCGGTCTTGTTGTGCTCGAACTGCTTCTAGAATTTCCGAGCTCTTCTCTTTTTCGGAATTTTGTGGATCTTTGTTTGGGAGTGATGTTTTTGGGCGATTCTGTTTTTTTCCTCCTGGAGTGCGTGGTGATAGAAGGCTGTCCGGTCGTTCTCCGGTGTCAATTTCGTCCTCTTGTTCAGATGCAGCGTGGTCATTGTTGAGAGGGTCGTCCGCCATGGTAGAGGGATGACTTCCAGGTCCCCGGCAACGGCGCCAGTGTTCCGAGGGTTTACCTGAAACGTGCAGCTCGGTCGTCTGGAGAGGCCCGAGGTGGGGGTTCGGTGACCCGAGCTTGATATGCGGAATGGTTGGTGGTTGTACCTGCAATGACACTCCGATGCTTAAGTTAGCATGGGTCCAAGCAGATATGTGTAGATGTGGAATGAATGCCATACCTGGGTGCTCCAGTGTATTTATAGTAGTTGGCCGTGATCTTCCCTGGATAAGATATTCTTTATCTTATCTTATCTTTTGGGAGTTTTATCTCTATCTTTGTGGAACCGCCTTTTCTAGGCCTTTTCGGCCTTTAGGTTTGGGCTGCGTTCCTTTTGATGGGCCTTCCTTGCTCTTTGTCCGAGGTCCGACCTTTAGGTGTGAGCTTTAGGACAAGGTCGGACCTCTTACGAATTTGCCGAGTTGGAGGACCCCGGTCAGGGTATGAACAAGTCTAGTGTCTCATTTTAAGTTTGGTGTCAATTGCATGTTTCTATTCTTCTTGCATTCATGCATGTGTCTTCATTAATCTTCAAGTTGTTCTTGATGATTTCCTTGTTCTGATCTTTAAATTCTCTTGTCTCAAGTGTTTTGTTGTTTTTCATATGCATTCTCATTTTGTTAGTGTCAATGGTATACAAACTGCTAAGTTTAGTGTCTTGCATGCATTGTTATTTGATTTTAGTTACATTTTGATTATTAAAAATCCAAAAAATTTTTTAATTTGTGTCTTTTCAAGTAAAAAATACAGAGAATTGAAGATTCAGAACATACAGTAGAGGAATTACACAGGAAAAGGCTGGGCATTCAAAACGCCCAGTGAAGATGGAAAACTGGCGTTTAAACGCCAGCCAGGGTGCCTGGCTGGGCGTTTAACGCCCAAAAGGGTAGTGTTTTGGGCGTTAAACGCCAGAATGGATACCATTCTGGGCGTTTAACGCCAGGATGGCACAAGAGGGAAGATTCTGTTTTTAATTCAAATTTTTTTTAGGTTTTCAAAATTTTTCAAAATCAAATCTTTTTCAAATCATATCTTTTCAATCATATCAATTTCTTTCCATTTTCAAAAATACTTGCTATCAATTAATGATTTGATTCAACATTTCAAGTATGTTGCCTTTTCTGTTGAGAAAGGTTTAATGTTTGAATCATATCTTTTCTTGTTAGCCAAGTCATTAATTTTCAAAATCAAATCTTTTTAAATTGTTTTTCAAATCATATCTTCTCAATCACATCTTTTTAAAAAAACCATAACTTTTAAATCATATCTTTTTAATCACATCTTTTTCAAAATAATTTTCAATCATATCTTTTTACTTTCTAATTTCAAAATCTTTTTCAAAAATCACTTGATTTCTTTTTCCACTCTTAAAGTTTTCGAAAATCAATTAGTGTTTTTCAAAATGTTTTTAAAATCTTTTACTTAATTTTCAAAAATTTCTTCCCCTTTTCTCACATCCTTCTATTTATGGACTAACACTCCTCCTTAATACACAATTCGAACTCCATCTTTCTTGATAAGTTCGAATTCTTCTACCTCTTCCTTCTATTTTTCTTTTCCTCTGACACTTCAAGGAATCTCTATACTATGACATAGAGGATTCCATACTTTCTTGTTCTCTTCTCTTTCATATGAGCAGGAGCAAAGACAAAAGCATTCTTATTGAGGCTGACCCTGAACCTGAAAGGACCTTGAAGCAAAAGCTAAGAGAAGCTAGGGCACAACTCTCTATAGAGGACCTAACAGAAATCTTCAAACAAGAAGAAGACATGGCAGCCGAAAACAACAACAATGCCAACAATGCAAGGAAGGTGCTGGGTGACTTTACTGCACCTACTCCCGACTTCTATGGGAGAAGCATCTCTATCCCTGCCATTGGAGCAAACAACTTTGAGCTTAAGCCTCAATTAGTTTCTCTGATGCAACAGAATTGCAAGTTCTATGGACTTCCATTGGAAGATCCTCATCAGTTTTTAGCTAAATTCTTGCAAATCTGTGACACTGTCAAGACTAATGGGGTTGACCTTGAGGTCTACAGACTTATGCTATTCCCTTTTGCTGTAAGAGACAGAGCTAGGATATGGTTGGACTCACAACCTAAAGAAAGCCTGAACTCTTGGGAAAAGCTAGTCAATGCCTTCTTGGCAAAGTTCTTTCCACCTCAAAAATTGAGTAAGTTTAGAGTGAAAGTCCAAACCTTCAGACAGAAGGAAGGTGAATCCCTCTATGAAGCTTGGGAAAGATACAAACAATTGATCAGAAAGTGCCCTTCTGACATGCTTTCTGAATGGAGCATCATAGGTATCTTCTATGATGGTCTGTCTGAACTGTCCAAGATGTCTTTGGATAGATCTGCTGGAGGATCTCTTCATCTGAAGAAGACACCTGCAGAAGCTCAAGAACTCATTGAAATGGTTGCAAATAACCAATTCATGTACACTTCTGAAAGGAATCCTGTGAACAATGGGACAAATCAGAAGAAAGGAGTTCTTGAGATTGATACTCTAAATGCCATATTAGCTCAGAACAAAATATTGACTCAACAAGTCAATATGATTTCTCAAAGTCTGTCTAGAATGCAAGCTGCACCAAGCAGTACTAAGGATGCTTCATTTGAAGAAGAAGCTTATGATCCTGAGAATCCTTCAATAAAAGAGGTGAATTACATGGGAGAATCCTATGGAAACACCTATAATCCTTCATGGAGGAATCATCCAAATCTCTCATGGAAGGATCAACAGAGACCTCAACAAGGTTTCAACAACAACGGTGGAAGAAATAGGTTTAGCAATGGCAAGCCTTTTCCATCATCTTCTCAGCAACAGACAGAGAATTCTAAGCAGAGCCATTCTGACTTAGCAACCATGGTCTCTGATCTAATCAAAACCACTCAAAGTTTCATGACTGAAATAAGGTCCTCCATTAGAAACTTGGAGGCACAAGTGGGACAGCTGAGCAAGAAAATTACCGAACTCCCTTCTAGTACTCTTCCAAGCAATACAGAAGAGAATCCAAAAGGAGAATGCAAGGCCATTAACATGACCCACATGGCCTAACTTGGAGAGGAGGAAGAGGCAGAGATCGCCACTGAAGAAGACCTCAATGGACATCCACTGGCCTCCAATGAGTTTCCTAATGAGGAACAATGGGAATCTGAGGCTCACACAGAGACCATTGAGATTCCATTGGATTTACTTCTGCCATTCATGAGCTCTGATGAGTATTCTTCCTCTAAAGAGGATGAGTACATCACTGAAGAGCAAGTTGCTAAATACCTTGGAGCAATCATGAAGCTAAATGACAAGTTATTTGGTAATGAGACTTGGGAGGATGAACCCCCTTTACTCACCAAAGAATTGGATGACTTGTCTAGGCAGAAATTACCTCAAAAGAGACAAGATCCTGGGAAGTTCTCAATACCTTGTGCCATAGGCACTATGACCTTCAAGAAGGCCTTGTGTGACCTAGGGTCAAGTGTAAACCTCATGCCTCTCTCTGTAATGGAGAAGCTAGGGATCTTTGAGGTACAAGCTGCAAGAATCTCACTAGAGATGGCAGACAATTCAAGAAAACAAGCTTTTGGGCTTGTAGAGGATGTTCTGGTAAAGATTGAAGACCATTACATCCCTGCTAATTTCATAGTCCTAGAAACTGGAAAGTGCATGGATGAATCCATCATCCTTGGCAGACCCTTCCTAGCCACAGCAAAGGCTGTGATTGATGTGGACAGAGGAGAATTGATCATTCAAGTGAATGAAGAATCCTTTGTGTTTAAGGCTCAAGGATATCCCTCTGTCACCATGGAGAGGAAGCATGAAGAGCTTCTCTCAAAACAGAGTCAAACAGAGCCCCCACAGTCAAACTCTAAGTTTGGTGTTGGGAGGCCACAACTAAATTCTAAGTTTGGTGTTGAACCCCCACATTCAAACTCTAAGTTTGGTGTTGGGAGGTTCCAACATTGCTCTGAGTATCTGTGAGGCTCCATGAGAGCCCACTGTCAAGCTACTGACATTAAAGAAGCGCTTGTTGGGAGGCAACCCAATGTTATATTTATCTAATTTTCCTTTGTTATTTTATGTTTTCTGTAGGTTGATGATCATGGGAAGTCACAAAATTAATTGAAAAAGCAAAAACAGAATGAAAAACAGAAAGAAAAATAGCACACCCTGGAGGAAGACCTTGCTGGTGTTTAAATGCCAATAAGGGCAGCAAATGGGCGTTTAACGCCCAATCTGGCACCATTTTGGGCGTTTAACGCCAGAAAGAGGCACCAGACTGGCGTTAAACGCCAGGAAATGGCAAGAAGCTGGCGTTAAACGCCAGAAATGGGCACCAGCCCGGTGTTTAACGCCAGAACTACCATAGAGAGCATTTTTGCTCGCCACTTCGTGCAGGGATGACTTTTCCTTGACACCTCAGGATCTGTGGACCCCACAGGATCCCCACCTGCCCCACCACTCTCTCTCTTCTTCACCCATTCACCAATCACCTCAACACCTCTTCCCTAAAAACCCCTCACCTATCAAATCCCATCTTTCTCTTCACCACTCACATCCATCCTTCATAAAACCCCACCTACCTCACCATTCAAATTCAAACCACTTTCCCTCCCAAACCCGCCCTCACATAGCCGAACCTTACCCCTCTCTCCACTCCTATATAAACCCATCTTTACCACCTCCTTTTCACACAACCTAAACACTACTTCTCTCCCTTTGGCCAAACCACAAAGCCATCTCCATCTCCTCTATTTCTTCTTTTTCTACTCTCTTCTTTCTTCTTTTGCTCGAGGACGAGCAAACCTTTTAAGTTTGGTGTGGTAAAAGCATTGATTTTTGTTTTTCTATAACCATTTATGGCATCCAAGGCCGGAGAAACCTCTAGAAAGAGGAAAGGAAAGACAAAAGCTTCCACCTCCGAGTCATGGGAGATGGAGAGATTCATCTCAAGGGTGCATCAAGACCACTTCTATGAAGTTGTGGCCATGAAGAAGGTGATCCCCGAGGTCCCTTTCAAACTCAAAAAGAATGAATACCCGGAGATCCGACATGAGATTCGAAGAAAAGGTTGGAAAGTTCTTACCAACTCCATTCAACAAGTCGGAATCTTAATGGTTCAAGAGTTCTATGCCAATGCATGGATCACCAAGATCCATAATCAAAGTGTGAACCCGAACCCAAAGAATTGGCTTACAATGGTTCGGGGGAAATGCTTAGATTTTAGTCCGAAAAATGTAAGGTTGGCATTCAACTTGCCCATGATGCAAGGAGATGAACACCCTTACACTAGAAGGGTCAACTTTGATCAAAGGTTGGACCAAGTTCTCATAGACATTTATGAAGAGGGCGCTCAATGGAAGAGAGATTCAAGAGGGAAGCCGGTTCAACTAAGAAGGCATGACCTCAAGCCCGTGGCTAGGGGATGGTTGGAGTTTATCCAACGCTCAATCATTCCCACTAGCAACCGGTCTGAAGTTACTATAGACCGGGCCATCATGATTCATAGCATCATGATTGGATAAGAAGTAGAAGTTCATGAGGTTATAGCCCAAGAACTTTATAAGGTGGCGGACAAGTCCTCTACCTTGGCAAGGTTAGCCTTTCCTCATCTCATTTGTCACCTCTGTTATTCAGTTAGAGTTGACATAGAGGGAGACATCCTCATTTATGAGGACAAGCCCATCACTAAGAAAAGGATGGAGCAAACAAGAGATCCCACTCATCATGAAATTCCTGAGATGCCTCAAGGGATGCACTTTCCTCCACAAAACTATTGGGAGCAAATCAACACCTCCCTAGGAGAATTGAGTTCCAACATGGGACAACTAAGGGTGGAGCACCAAGAACATTCCATCCTCCTCCATGAAATTAGAGAAGATCAAAGAATCACGAGAGAGGAGCAACAAAGGCAAGGAAGAGACATTGAGGAGCTCAAGCACTCCATAAGATCTTCAAGAGGAAGAACAAGCCGCCATCACTAAGGTGGACCCGTTCTTTAATTTCCTTGTTCTTTATTTCCTGTTTTTTGAATTTCCATGCTTATGTTATCTATGTCTGTGTCTTATGATCATTAGTGTCTTAGTGTCTATGCCTTAAAGTTATAAATGTCCTATGAATCCATCACCTTTCTTGATTGAAAAATGTTCTTAATTGAAAAATAGAAGAATTGCATGAATTTTGAATTTTATAACATATTAATTATATTGATGTGGTGGCAATACTTTTGTTTTCTAAATGAATGCTTGAACAGTGCATATGTCTTTTGAATTTTTTGTTCATGAATGTTGTCTCTTGAAAGAATGATGAAAAAGGAGACATGTTACTGAGGATCTGAAAAATCATAAAAATGATTCTTGAAGCAAGAAAAAGCAGTGAATACAAAAAAAGAGAGAAAAAGAATAAAGTTGTGATCCAAGGCAAGAAGAGTGTGCTTAAGAACCCTAGACACTTCTAATTGGGGACTCTAGCAAAGCTGAGTCACAATCTGAAAAGGTTCACCCAGTTATGTGTTTGTGGCATGTATGTATCCGGTGGTAATACTGGAAGACAGAGTGCTTTGGGCCACGGCCAAGACTCATAAAGTAGCTATGTTAAAGAATCATCATACTTAACTAGGAGAATCAATAACACTATCTGGATTCTGAGTTCCTATAGAAGCCAATCATTCTGAATTTCAAAGGATAGAGTGAGATGCCAAAACTGTTCAGAGGCAAAAACCTAAAAGCCCCGCTCATCTAATTAATACTGATCTTCATAGATGTTTTTGGAATTCATTGCATATTCTCTTCTTTTTATCTTATTTGATTTTCAGTTGCTTGGGGACAAGCAACAATTTAAGTTTGGTGTTGTGATGAGCGGATAGTTTATACACTTTTTTGCATTATTTTTAGTATGTTTTTAGTATGTTTTAGTTAGTTTTTATTATATTTTTATTAGTTTTTAGTTAAAATTCACTTTTCTGGACTTTACTATGAGTTTGTGTGTTTTTCTGTGATTTTAGGTATTTTCTGGCTGAAATTGAGGGACTTGAGCAAAAATCTGATTCAGAGGCTGAAAAGGACTGTAGATGCTGTTGGATTCTGACCTCCCTGCACTCGAAGTGGATTTTCTGGAGCTACAGAAGCCCAATTGGCGCGCTCTCAACAGTGTTGGAAAGTAGACATCCTGGGCTTTCCAACAATGTATAATAGTCCATACTTTTCCCGAGATTTGATGGCCCAAACTGGCGTTCCAAATCAGCTCAAAACTGCCCGGCGTTAAGCGCCGGAACTGGCACAAGAATGGGAGTTAAACGCCCAAAATGGCACAAAAGCTGGCGTTTAACTCCAAGAAAAGTCTCTACACATGAAAGCTTCAATGCTCAGCCCAAGCATACACTAAGTGGGCCCGGAAATGGATTTTTATGTAATTTACTCATTTCTGTAAACCCTAGGCTACTAGTTCTCTACAAATAGGACCTTTTACTATTGTATTTTCATCTTGGTTCTTCTGGTTCCCTCTCTGGGGCCGAAGCCAATGATCACCATTATCACTTATGTATTTTCAATGGTGGAGTTTCTACACACCATAGATTAAGGTGTGGAGCTCTGCTGTACCTCGAGTATTAATGCAATTACTATTATTCTTCTATTCAATTCAGCTTATTCTTGTTCTAAGATATTCATTTGCACCCAAGAACATGATGAATGTGATGATTATGTGACACTCATCATCATTCTCACTTATGAACGAGTGCCTAACAACCACTTCTGTTCTACAAGCAAACAAGGCTTGAATGTTTATCTCTTGGATCCCTTGATCGGAATCTTCGTGGTATAAGCTAGAATCGATGGCGGCATTCAAGAGAATCCAGAAGGTCTAAACCTTGTCTGTGGTATTCTGAGTAGGATTCAATGATTGAATGACTGTGAGGAGCTTCAAACTCCCGAAGGCTGGGCGTTAGTGACAGACGCAAAAGAATCACTGGATTATATTCCAACCTGATTGAGAACCGACAGATGATTAGCCGTACCGTGACAGGGTGCGTTGAACATTTTCACTGAGAGGACGGGTTGTAGCCACTGACAACGGTGATGCCCAACATACAGCTTGTCATGGAAATGAGTAAGAAGGATTGAATGAAGACAGTAGGAAAGCAGAGAGATGAAAGGGACAAAGCATCTCCATACGCTTATCTGAAGTTCTCACCAATGAATTACATAAGTATCTCTATCTTTATGCCTTATTCGTATATCATCCATAACCATTTGAATCTGCCTGACTAAGATTTACAAGGTGACCATAGCTTGCTTCATACCAACAATCTCCGTGGGATTAACCCTTACTCGCATAAGGTTTATTACTTGGACGACCCAGTGCACTTGCTGGTTAGTTGTGCGAAGTTGTGATAAAGAGTTGAGATTGCAATTGAGCGTACCATGTTGATGGCGCCATTGATGATCACAATTTCGTGCACCAGATGTCTATAGATTGTTACTGTTTCCATTTGCTGTAAAAGACCAAGCTAAGAGGTGGCTAAATAACCAATAGAAGGACAGCATAAAGACATGAAAACAACTGTCAGAAAAATTTCTGAATCATTATTTTCCTCCAAAACGGATGACACAGCTAAGGCTGAGCATCCAAGGCTTCAAACAAGGAGATAATGAATCCCTTTATGATGCCTGGGAGAGATACAGAGAGATGTGGTGCACAAAATTGCAATCACACTTTTGCAATCCCGCACAACTAACCAGCAAGTGTACTGGGTCGTCCAAGTAATACCTTGCGTGAGCAAGGGTCGATCCCACAGAGATTGTCGGCTTGAAGCAAGCTATGGTTATCTTGTAAATCTTAGTCAGGATATCAGAAATTATCAGGATTGATTGTGAAAAGCAAAAGAACATGAAATGATTACTTGTTTTGCAGTAATGGAGAATAGGTTGAGGTTTGGAGATGCTCCATCTTCTGAATCTCTGCTTTCCTACTGTCTTCTTCTTCAAACACGCAAGTCTCCTTCCATGGCAAGCTGTATGTAGGGTTTCACCGTTGTCAATGGCTACCTCCCATCCTCTCAGTGAAAGTGATTGCATATGCTCTGTCACAGCATAGCGGAATTCATCTGTCGGTTCTCAATCAGGCCGGAATAGAATCCAGTGATTCTTTTGCGTCTGTCACTAACGCCCCGCCTTCAGGAGATTGAAGCACGTCACAGTCATTCAATCATCGAATCCTACTCAGAATACCACAGACAATGTTTAGACCTTCCGGATCCTCTTGAATGCCGCCATCAATTCTAGCTTATACCACGAAGATTCCGGTTAAAGAATCCAAGAGATAACTACTTAATCTAAGGTAGAACGGAGGTGGTTGTCAGGCACGCGTTCATAGTTGAGAATGATGATGATTGTCACGGATCATCACATTCATCCGGATTAAGAACAAGTATTATCTTAGAATGGAAACAAACATGATTGAATGAGAAACAGTAGTAATTGCATTAATCCATCAAGACACAGCAGAGCTCCTCACCCCCAACCATGGGGTTTAGAGACTCATGCCGTGGAAGATACACAAAGAAAACGTGTAAAGTGTCATGAGGTCATAAGGTTCAGTTACAATGTCAAAAGATCCTATTAATAGTAAACTAGTAGCCTAGGGTGTACAGAAATGAGTAAATGACGTAAAAATCCACTTCTGGGTCCACTTGGTGTGTGCTTGGGCTGAGCAATGAAGCAATTTCGTGTAGAGACCTTTTCTGGAGTTAAACGCCAGCTTTCATGCCAGTTTGGGCGTTTAACTCCAAGTTTTATGCCAGTTCCGGCGTTTAACGCTGGAATTTCTGAGGCTGTTTTGCCACGCCGGTTTGGGCCATCAAATCTTGGGCAAAGTATGGACTATCATATATTGCTGGAAAGCCCAGGATGTCTACTTTCCAACGCCGTTGAGAGCGCGCCAATTGGGCTTCTGTAGCTCCAGAAAATCCACTTCGAGTGCAGGGAGGTCAGAATCCAACAGCATCTGCAGTCCTTTTTGGTCTCAGAATCAGATTTTTGCTCAGGACCCTCAATTTCAGCCAGAAAATACCTGAAATCACAGAAAAACACACAAACTCATAGTAAAGTCCAGAAAAGTGAATTTTAGCTAAAAACTAATAAAAATATACTAAAAACTAACTAGCTTATACTAAAAACATACTAAAAACAATGCCAAAAAGCATACAAATTATCCGCTCATCACAACACCAAACTTAAATTGTTGCTTGTCCCCAAGCAACTGAAAATCAAAATAGGATAAAAAGAAGAGAATATACTATAGACTCCAAAATATCAAGGAAACATAGTTCCAATTAGATGAGCGGGACTAGTAGCTTTTTGCCTCCGAACAGTTTTGGCATCTCACTCTATCCCTTGAAGTTCAGAATGATTGGCATCTATAAGAACTCAGAACTCAGATAGTGTTATTGATTCTCTTAGTTGAGCATAATGATTCTTGAACATAGCTAGTGTATGAGTCTTGGCTGTGGCCCAAAGCACTCTGTCTTCTAGTATTACCACCGGATACATACATGCCACAGACACATAATTGGGTGAACCCTTTCAGATTGTGACTCAGCTTTGCTAAAGTCCCCAATTAGAGGTGTCCAGGGTTCTTAAGCACACTCTTGTTGCCTTGGATTACAACTTTATTTCTTTTCTTTTTCTCTTTTCTTTTTTTTTTCGAAATTTTTTTTTTGTATCCACTGCTTTTTCTTGCTTCAAGAATCAGTCTAATGATTTTAGATCCTCAATAACAGTTCTCTTTTTCCTCATTCTTTCAAGAGCCAACAATTTTAACATTCTCAAAACAACAAATTCAAGAGACATATGCACTGTTCAAGCATTCATTCAGAAAACAAAAAGTATTGTCACCACATCAAACTAATTCAACTAGTTTCAATGATAAATTTTGAAATCCTGTACTTCTTGTTCTTTTGTGATTAAAGCATTTTTCATTTAAGAGAGGTGATGGATTCATAGGACATTCATATCTTTAAGGCATAAAAATTCAATTTTATTAATTATGAATTAAAACAAGACTCAAAAATAGATATAGAATGAGACTAGAGAAAAAAAATAAAGTAAAATAGAAGAAGATAAAAACGCAAAACATAGGCTCCTAATGATAGAGGTTTTCACAGAGTTAGGACTCAACAACCTTGATTTTGAGAAGTGGATGCTCCCTCAACTTGAGATGAGAGCTTTTGGCGTTTCTTGGAGTTCACGCCCCTTGTCCTTCCATTGACTTCTTGGTGATTGGATGTTCAATAGGTATGAATTCATCTGCTTCCATCTTCACTCCAGCCTCTTTACAGAGCAAGGAGATCAGGCTTGGATAAGCCAATTTGGTTACAGTGGAATTCTTATTTGCAATTGTGTAGATCTCACAAGCAATCAGATGATGGACTTCCACTTCTTTTCCAAGCATAATGCAATGAATCATCACTGCTCTCTTGATGGTGACCTCAGAACGGTTGCTAGTGGGCAATATGGAACGCCCAATAAAGTCTAGCCACCCTCTTGCAATTGGCTTGAGGTCTCCCCTCTTGAGTTGGTTTGGGACACCCTTTGAATTGGTTATCCACTTAGTCCCAGGGAGGCATATGTCCTCTAGAACTTGATCCAACCCTTTATCTACTCTCACCATCCTCCTATTGAAGGAGTCAGGATCATCTTGCAGTTGAGGTAGTTTGAAGATTTCTCTTATTTTGTCCAGATGGAAGTACATAACTTTCCCTCTGACCATGGTTCTGTAGGTATGGTAAGCAGTTCCAGTCATTCTCTGCTTATCTGTTAGCCACAGATTAGAGTAGAATTCCTGAACCATGTTCCTTCCAACCTTTATTTCAGGATTGGTCAGAACTTCCCATCCTCTGTTTCGAATTTGCTCTTGGATCTCCGGATATTCATCTTCTTTCAGATCAAATTTAACTTCCGGGATCACTGACCTCAGACCCATTATTTTGTGATAATGGTCTTCATGTTCTTTGGTTAAGAACTTCTCTTGATTCCAAAGATTCTTTGGATTAGTCTCTTTCTTTCCTCTTGAGTTGGTTTGTTTTCCCTTAGGAGCCATGATCTTGATGAATCTTGGCTTAGTGATCACGGAAAAGCACACCAAACTTAGAGGTTTTGCTTGTCCTCAAGCAAAAAGAGAAGAAAGAAGAGAAGAGAGAGAGAGAGAGGAAGAGGGAATTCGAATGGTGTGGTGGAAAGAGGAAGCCAAACACGAATTTATAAGGTGAGGGGGAGAGTTTTTTTCGAAAAAAAACAGAGAGATTTGAAAGGAGATTTGAGAAGATATGGAAAGAAATTGAAAAAAGGGTGAGTTTTTGAAGAAGATTTGGGATTAATTTGAAATAGATTTGAAGAATGGTTTTGATTTGTGAAGATTTGAAAGTGAATGATGAAAGGTTGAAGTGCATTTATGTAGAAGAGTATGGGTAAAAAGAGGAAAGTTTGAAAAAATTTGAGTTGAAAACAAAAATGTTGTCCCCCCACCTTTCTGGCGTTAAACGCCCAGAATGGCACTCATTCTGGCGTTTAACGCCCAATTGGCACCCCTTTTGGGCGTTTAACGCCCAGCCAGGTGCCCTGGCTAGCGTTAAACGCCAGAAAGCCTTTATCACTGGGCGTTTTTCAAAACGCCCAGGATGCTGCACACCTGGCGTTAAACGCCCAGAATGGTGCCCATTCTGGCGTTTAACGCCCAAAATGGCACCATTCCTGGCGTTAAACGCCCAGAATGGTACCCATTCTGGCGTTTAACGCCCAAAATGCCCCTTACTGGCGTTTTTTCGCCTGTAAGCTCATTTTCTCTGCTTTTTGAGCTGAATCCTTCTGTAACTCTGTGAATTCCTTCATTTTTGATATTTGCCTCTGTAAGAACTAATCATACAACCTACTAATGACTGGGTTGCCTCCCAGCAAGCGCTTCTTTACTGTCTTTAGCTGGACCTTCACTGAGAATCACTCAAGTCTCAGTTTTGAGCATTCCTGCTCAAAATTTCCTTCAAGATAGTGCTTGATTCTCTGTCCATTAACAATGAACTTCTTGTCAGAATCAATATCCTGAAGCTCAACATATCCATATGGTGACACTCCTGTAATCACATACGGACCCCTCCAACGGGATTTGAGTTTTCCTGGAAACAGTCTGAGCCTAGAGTTGAAGAGCAGAACTTTTTGTCCTGGCTCAAAGACTCTGGTTGACAACTTCTTGTCATGCCATTTCTTTGCCTTTTCCTTATAAATTTTTGCATTTTCAAAGGCATTGAGTCTGAACTCCTCTAGCTCATTTAGCTGGAGCAGTCTTTTTTCACCAGCTAACTGTGCATCCATGTTTAGGAATCTGGTTGCCCAGTAGGCTTTATGTTCCAGTTCCACAGGCAAATAACAGGCCTTCCCATACACCAGTTGGTATGGAGAGGTTCCTATAGGAGTCTTGAATGCTGTTCTGTATGCCCACAGAGCATCATCCAAGCTCTTTGCCCAATCCTTTCTTCGGGCCATCACAGTCCGTTCCAGGATTCTCTTTAGCTCTCTGTTAGAGACCTCAGCTTGCCCATTTGTCTGTGGATGATACGGAGTTGCCACTTTGTGGCTAATTCCATATCTAACCATAGCAAGGTGTAGCTGTTTATTGCAGAAATGAGTGCCCCCATCACTGATTAGCACTCTGGGAACGCCAAATCTACTGAAAATGTTTTTCTGGAGGAATTTCAGTACGGTCTTAGTATCATTGGTGGGTGTAGCAATCGCTTCTACCCACTTAGACACATAGTCTACTGCCACCAGAATGTAAGTGTTTGAGTATGATGGTGGGAATGGCCCCATGAAGTCAATTCCCCATACATCAAACAGTTCTATCTCTAATATCCCTTGTTGAGGCATGGCATATCCATGAGGCAGGTTACCAGCTCTTTGGCAACTGTCACAGTTACGCACAAACTCTCGGGAATCTTTATAGAGAGTAGGCCAGTAGAAGCCACATTGGAGGACTTTAGTGGCTGTTCGCTCACTTCCAAAATGTCCTCCATACTGTGATCCATGGCAGTGCCATAGGATCCTTTGTGCTTCTTCTCTGGGTACACACCTGCGGATCACTCCGTCAGCACATCTCTTGAAGAGATATGGTTCATCCCAGAGGTAGTACTTGGCATCTGAAATTAATTTCTTTCTCTGCATGTAACTGTACTCTTTGGGTATGAACCTCACAGCTTTAAAATTTGCAATATCTGCAAACCATGGAGCTTCCTGAATGGCAAATAGTTGCTCATCTGGGAAAGTCTCTGAGATCTCAGTAGAAGGGAGGGACGCCCCAGCTACTGGTTCTATTCGGGACAGATGATCTGCTACTTGGTTCTCTGTCCCTTTTCTGTCTCTTATTTCTATATCAAACTCTTGCAGAAGCAACACCCATCTAATGAGCCTGGGTTTTGAATCCTGCTTTGTGAGTAGATATTTAAGAGCAGCATGGTCAGTGTACACAACCACTTTGGATCCCACTAGATAGGATCTAAACTTGTCAATGGCATAGACCACTGCAAGTAACTCTTTTTCTGTGGTTGTGTAGTTCTTCTGTGCATCATTTAGAACACGGCTGGCATAGTAAATGACGTGCAGAAGCTTGTTATGCCTCTGTCCCAACACTGCACCAATGGCATGGTCACTGGCATCACACATTAGTTCAAATGGCAATGTCCAATCTGGTGCAGAGATGACTGGTGCTGTGACCAGCTTAGCTTTCAGGGTCTCAAACGCCTGCAGACACTGTGTGTCAAACACAAATGGTGTGTCAGCAGCTAACAGGTTACTCAGAGGTTTTGCAATTTTTGAAAAATCCTTTATAAACCTTCTGTAGAACCCTACATGCCCCAGAAAGCTTCTGATTGCCTTAACATTGGCAGGTGGTGGTAATTTTTCAATTACCTCTACCTTTGCCTTATCCACCTCTATTCCCTTGTTTGAAATTTTGTGCCCAAGAACAATTCCTTCAGTCACCATAAAGTGACATTTCTCCCAGTTTAAAACCAGGTTAGTCTCTTGGCACCTTTTCAGGACAAGGGCTAGGTGATTAAGACAGGAGCTGAATGAGTCTCCATATACTGAGAAGTCATCCATGAAGACTTCCAAAAATTTCTCTACCATATCTGAGAAGATAGAGAGCATGCACCTCTGAAAGGTTGCAGGTGCATTGCACAGACCAAAAGGCATCCTCCTGTAGGCAAACACGCCAGAAGGGCAAGTGAATGCTGTTTTCTCTTGGTCCTGAGGATCTACTGCAATTTGGTTGTAGCCTGAATAGCCATCCAAAAAGCAGTAATAATCATGGCCAGCTAGTCTTTCTAGCATTTGGTCTATGAATGGTAAAGGAAAGTGATCCTTTCTGGTGGCTGTATTGAGCCTTCTGTAGTCAATACACATGCGCCACCCTGTGACTGTCCTTGTAGGAACCAGTTCATTTTTTTCATTATGAACCACTGTCATGCCTCCCTTTTTGGGAACAACTTGGACAGGGCTCACCCAGGGGCTATCAGAAATAAGATAAATAATCCCAGCCTCTAGTAATTTAGTGACTTCTTTCTGCACCACCTCCTTCATGGCAGAATTTAGCCTCCTCTGTGGTTGGACCACTGGTTTGGCATTATCCTCCAATAGGATCTTGTGCATGCATCTAGCTGGGCTAATGCCCTTAAGATCACTTATGGACCACCCAAGAGCTGTCTTGTGTGTCCTTAGCACTTGAATCAGTGCTTCCTCTTCCTGTGAATTTAAAGCAGAGCTTATAATCACTGGAAAAGTTTCACCCCCTCCCAGAAATGCATATTTCAGGGATGGTGGTAGTGGTTTGAGTTCAGGCTTGGGAGGCTTATCCTCCTCCTGAGGAATTTTCGAAAATTCCTTTGCCTCCTCTAGTTCTTCTTGATCAGGTTGAGCATCTTTGAAGATGTCCTCAAGCTCTGATTCTAGACTTTCAGCCATATTGATCTCTTCTACCAGAGAGTCAATAATGTCAGCGCCCATGCAGTCATTTGGTGTGTCTGGATGCTGCATGGCTTTTACAGCATTCAACTTGAACTCATCCTCATTGACCCTCAAGGTTACTTCCCCTTTTTGTACATCAATGAGAGTTCGTCCAGTTGCTAGGAAGGGTCTTCCTAGAATGAGAGTTGCACTCTTGTGCTCCTCCATTTCCAGCACCACAAAGTCAGTTGGAAAGGCAAATGGCCCAACCTTGACAATCATGTCCTCAATTATGCCTGATGGGTATTTAATGGAGCTATCAGCAAGTTGGAGGCATATCCGGGTTGGTTTGACTTCTCCAGTCAACCCAAGCTTTCTGATAGTGGATGCAGGTATTAGATTGATGCTTGCTCCAAGATCACATAGAGCTGTCTTGGTGCAAGCACCTTCTAATGTGCATGGTATCATAAAGCTCCCTGGATCTTGAAGCTTTTCTGGTAAGCTCTTTAATATGACTGCACTGCATTCTTCAGTGAGAAACACTTTTTCAGTTTCTCTCCAATCCTTCTTATGACTTAAGATTTCTTTCATGAACTTAGCATAAGAAGGTATTTGCTCAAGTACCTCTGCAAACGGAATCTTTATTTCAAGAGTCCTTAGATAGTCTGCAAAGCGGGCAAATTGCTTATCCTGTTCCGCTTGGCGGAGTTTTTGAGGATAAGGCATCTTGGCTTTATATTCTTCAACCTTAGATGCTGCAGGTTTATTCCTTACAGAAGTGGTTGAAGAAGCCTTGTTAGAGGGATTACTGTCAGCACTCTCAAGTGTCTGATTCTCCCCAGGCGTCTGAACACTAGGAATGGGTGAAGTTTGGGCGTTAAACGCCAACTTTTCCCCCTTTTCTGGCGTTTGAACGCCAGAACTGGGCAAGGAATGGGCGTTTAATGCCAGCTTTCCTTCCCTTTCTGGCGTTTGAACGCCAATAGCATTCCTCTCTGGGCTCTTGCTGTCCTCAGAGGGATTTTGAACAGTGGTTTGGTCGTCCTCTGTCAATTGTTCCTTGTTTGGCTTTTTACTCTTTTGAGCAGTGTTATTCAGGGTCTTCCCACTCCTCAATTGAACTGCTTGACATTCCTCTGTTATCTGTTTAGATATTTGCTGTTTTGCTTGATTCAACTGCAGTTCTATGCTCTTGTTAGCAACTTTAGTTTCATAGAGCATCTCTTTAAAGTCTGCTAACTGTTCTGTCATCAGGAGCAATTGTTGATTAAGCTCATTTATCTGTTCTTGAGGATTAGGGTCAGTGACTACTGTCATGACTTCCTCTTTTGGAGAGAACTCATTGCTAGAATACAAATATTGGTTTCTAGCAATAGTGTCTATAAGCTCTTGAGCTTCTTCAATTGTCTTCCTCATGTGTATAGATCCACCAGCTGAGTGGTCTAAAGACATCTGAGCTTTTTCTGTAAGCCCATAATAGAAAATGTCTAACTGTACCCACTCTGAAAACATTTCAGAGGGACATTTCCTTAGCATACCTCTATACCTCTCCCAGGCATTATAAAGGGATTCATTATCCTCTTGTTTAAAACCTTGGATGTCCAGCCTTAACTGTGTCATCCTTTTTGGAGGGTAAAAATGACTCAGGAATTTGTCTGACAACTGTTTCCATGTCTTTATGCTTGCTGTAGGTTGGTTATTCAACCACCTTTTAGCTTGATCTTTTACAGCAAATGGAAACAACAATAGTCTGTAGACATCCTGATCTACCTCTTTATCATGTACTGTGTCAGCAATTTGTAAAAACTGTGCCAGAAACTCAGTAGGTTCTTCCTGTGGAAGACCGGAATACTGGCAATTTTGCTGCACTATGATAATGAGTTGAGGATTTAGTTCAAAGCTGCTTGCTTTGAGGGGAGGTGTACAGATGCTACTCCCATATGCAGCTGTAATGGGGTTAGCATATGACCCCAGAGTCCTTTTGGACTGATTAATCCCACTTAAGTCCATGATGGACAAAAGGGAAATGATGATGATTGCAAAGAGATAAATTTTGTTGTTTGTTGTTTTTTTTTTTTTTTGAATAAACGAAAAACTAAAATAGAACAAAGGAAAATTAAAATAAAAATTCGAAAATCAAAAAGAAAATAAGATCTAAGTAAATTGAAAACTGAATCAATTAGTTAATCAAAAAGATTTTGAAAACAGCAATTAAAAAGATATGATTGAAAAATTTTTATGAAAAAGATTTGATTTTGAAAAGAGGAAAGAGAAAAACACAAAAAGACACCAAACTTAAAATTTTAGAAAATCAAACACACAGTTTTCGAAAATTTTTAAGGGAAAAACACAAAGAGGACACCAAACTTAGAATTTTTGTAAATCAAAAAGGGACTAAAAACATGCAAAAATCGAAAATCAAAAGAAAAACAAAAGCATGCAATTGACACCAAACTTAGAATATAGAACTAGACTCAATTAAAAGACTCTAAACCAACAAAAATAAAACAGTCCTAATCTAAGCAACAAGATAAGCCGTCAGTTGTCCAAACTCAACAATCCCCGGCAACGGCGCCAAAAACTTGGTGCACGAAATTGCAATCACACTTTTGCAATCCCGCACAACTAACCAGCAAGTGTACTGGGTCGTCCAAGTAATACCTTGCGTGAGCAAGGGTCGATCCCACAGAGATTGTCGGCTTGAAGCAAGCTATGGTTATCTTGTAAATCTTAGTCAGGATATCAGAAATTATCAGGATTGATTGTGAAAAGCAAAAGAACATGAAATGATTACTTGTTTTGCAGTAATGGAGAATAGGTTGAGGTTTGGAGATGCTCCATCTTCTGAATCTCTGCTTTCCTACTGTCTTCTTCTTCAAACACGCAAGTCTCCTTCCATGGCAAGCTGTATGTAGGGTTTCACCGTTATCAATGGCTACCTCCCATCCTCTCAGTGAAAGCGATTGCATATGCTCTGTCACAGCATAGCGGAATTCATCTGTCGGTTCTCAATCAGGCCGGAATAGAATCCAGTGATTCTTTTGCGTCTGTCACTAACGCCCCGCCTTCAGGAGATTGAAGCACGTCACAGTCATTCAATCATCGAATCCTACTCAGAATACCACAAACAAGGTTTAGACCTTCCGGATCCTCTTGAATGCCGCCATCAATTCTAGCTTATACCACGAAGATTCCGGTTAAAGAATCCAAGAGATAACTACTTAATCTAAGGTAGAACGGAGGTGGTTGTCAGGCACGCGTTCATAGTTGAGAATGATGATGATTGTCACGGATCATCACATTCATCCGGATTAAGAACAAGTATTATCTTAGAATGGAAACAAACATGATTGAATGAGAAACAATAGTAATTGCATTAATCCATCAAGACACAGAAGAGCTCCTCACCCCCAACCATGGGGTTTAGAGACTCATGCCGTGGAAGATACACAAAGAAAACGTGTAAAGTGTCATGAGGTCATAAGGTTCAGTTACAATGTCAAAAGATCCTATTAATAGTAAACTAGTAGCCTAGGGTGTACAGAAATGAGTAAATGACGTAAAAATCCACTTCTGGGTCCACTTGGTGTGTGCTTGGGCTGAGCAATGAAGCAATTTCGTGTAGAGACCTTTTCTGGAGTTAAACGCCAGCTTTCATGCCAGTTTGGGCGTTTAACTCCAAGTTTTATGCCAGTTCCGGCGTTTAACGCTGGAATTTCTGAGGCTGTTTTGCCACGCCGGTTTGGGCCATCAAATCTTGGGCAAAGTATGGACTATCATATATTGCTGGAAAGCCCAGGATGTCTACTTTCCAACGCCGTTGAGAGCGCGCCAATTGGGCTTCTGTAGCTCCAGAAAATCCACTTCGAGTGCAGGGAGGTCAGAATCCAACAGCATCTGCAGTCCTTTTTGGTCTCAGAATCAGATTTTTGCTCAGGACCCTCAATTTCAGCCAGAAAATACCTAAAATCACAGAAAAACACACAAACTCATAGTAAAGTCCAGAAAAGTGAATTTTAGCTAAAAACTAATAAAAATATACTAAAAACTAACTAGATTATACTAAAAACATACTAAAAACAATGCCAAAAAGCATACAAATTATCCGCTCATCAAGATGCTAAGAAAATGCCCCTCTGAAATGTTTTCAGAGTGGGTGCAGTTAGACATCTTCTATTATGGGCTTACAGAGAAAGCTCAAATTTTTCTAGACCACTCATCTGGTGGATCTATACACATGAGAAAGACAATTGAAGAAGCTCAAGAGCTCATTGGTACAGTTGCCAGAAATCAGAATCTGTACCTGAGCAGTGAACCTTCCATCAACGAAGAGGCTAAAATAGTAACTGCTAAACTCAGTCCTACAGAACAAGTTACTGAATTCAATCAGCAACTGGATTTTCTATCAAAACAGCTAGCCGAATTCAAGGAGATACTACAAGAAACAAGAATGGATAATATGAATATGGAAATACAGTTGAAGCAAACAGAACAGCAGTTATCAAAACAAATAACAGAAGAATGCCAAGCAGTTCAATTAAGAAGTGGGAAAACATTAAATACCTCACTTCAAGGCAGCAGGAAGCCAAGAAATGAACAGACTACTACCCAAAATCCCTCTGAGGACAGTCAGAGCCCAGAGAGGAAAAATTCTGGCACTCAAACGCCAGAAAATGGGTGGGAAGCTGGCGTTGAACGCCCAACCCATGCTCAGTCCTGGCGTTCAACGCCAAAAACAAGCAAGGAATTGGCGTTGAATGCCCAAAGGAAGCACAGTTCTGGCGTTCAGATGCCAGAAACAGGTAAGGAGTTGGCGTCTAACGCCACTCCAGCTTCCACCCCTGGCATTCAAACGCCAGTGGGAGATCAGACACATACAAGTGCTGATAGCAATCCCTCTAAAAAGGCTTCTCAACCCACATTTGTAGGCAATAAACCTACAGCAACTAAGGTTGAGGAATACAAAGCCAAAATGCCTTATCCTCAGAAACTCCGCCAAGTGGAACAGGATAAGCAATTTGCCCGCTTTGCAGACTATCTCAGGACTCTTGAAATAAAGATTCCATTTGCAGAGGCACTTGAGCAAATACCTTCTTATGCTAAGTTCATGAAAGAGATCTTAAGTCATAAGAAGGATTAGAGGGAAACTGAAAAAGTTTACCTCACTGAAGAATGCAGTTCAGTCATTCTGAAAAGCTTACCTGAGAAGCTTAAAGATCTCGAAAGTTTTATAATACCATGCACATTAGAAGGTACTTGTACCAAGCAAGCTCTATGTGATTTTGGGGCAAGTATCAACCTAGTACCTGTATCTACTATCAAAAATCTTGGGTTGACTGATGAAGTCAAACCAACCCGGATATGTCTCCAACTTGCTGATGGTTCTATT